>NW_019174360.1:3083349-3089310 GCF_002260705.1 Seriola dumerili | reverse complement strand
TGGGGGGTGGGGGGGGTTCTTGACAACATCTGCTGATACTGAGGCTCAACACGGACCAGTTCTCTCCATTCCTCCTCCTGATGACGCCACCTCAGGGGTGCACTCAGGCAGAAAATGGCCGAAATATTCAGAGTATTTCGCTTGAACATGACAGCCGTTCTCTTTATGGATGACTGTATCAGGACATAAACTTCTCCTGCTTTTGTTATCTATCATGTCTCTCTCTCTCTCTCTCTCTCTCTCTCTCTCTCTGTGTGTGTGTGTGTGTGTAGAGCAAATCTCCAACTCAAACTTCAAGGAAGAGTTAATATTATGATTTAGGTTTGTCACAAGTCACACTGCAAGACAAAAAAAGCGAAAAGCCTGATAACTCGCCAGCTGCACGAGAAGAAAAACACGCAGCAGAAGCGAGGAAGTAAACTGAAGACAACTGGTGAAGAAAACATTTAGTCATAGGTATTGATCAGCCCTCAGACATAACAATGTTCAGTGGTTTCCCATCTGCCAGAATGGCTAAAGGCCACTTGCCAGCTGCCTTAACAGGTTGTCAGGTTCTGGTTCAGTGTTAAACAAAGAAAAAGAGGTGTGTTTATGCAGAGGAATAAAACTCCTCTTCCAGTCTTTTTCCCATGAATATGAACATGTATCATATGTGCTAAGATGCTGACTTTACTTGCAAACAAACAAGGAACATGAACAGGAAGCAGAAGCATGAAATATCACAGGGAACCAGAACAGAAACAGCAGCGCGGGGGGGGGGGGGGGGGGGCCGATGCAGNGGGGGGGGGGGGGGCACTTGAGCAGAAAACAGAAACAGAAACTCCAAATACACCGGGAACACAGGAGCATGAGCCATGAAAACAAGACGACCTGACACAGACAAAGGGGAGGACGGAGACTATATAGACACCAGGGAGGCACGGCTGATTGAACACAGGTGAAACACATTAGGGCGGGGCACNTTCAGCACAAAGGCACACAGAGGATTACATAAATTTAAAGTTTATTATACATAACACGGGCTACAGGTAAGGAGCAGTCACTGTGACTTCAGGGCAGCTTTGTGCTAAATCATGGATAAAATATGGAATATAGTGACAAGCCCCATTCCCTTTTGTGTCAAGATAATGAGGCACCGCAAGGTTATGCATAGGATTACTTTAATAACATCAAAGAAGTTTTCATATTATTTGGGCTCTGCATAAAGCCAGGATCTCCATATAGGGCTTTTTAAGGTGATGCTCTGGTTTGTCTTTCAAGGGCTACAAAACTTTGTCCCAGTGCATGAAAATGTCAGCTGTCAATTACAGACAAATGAATGAAATATTGGCGTTACCGAGTTTCCTCACTGTGCACTCAGTTAGGAACTGAGATGAGGAGACAGAGGATGCCAGATGCAATGTAATATACAATTAAGAGCTTCACTGTTCAGTGCCAAAATATGAAATTAAAGATTTAATGTGATTGCAAAGTGTGTGAGGCATGGTGTCCTGAGCAGGGACTGTAATGTTCAGCCTCTGAGTCGGTGGTTATTTCACGACTCAGCTACTCTTTTTAGCTGTCACCTGTTCGAACAGAAGCACTGTTATTTTAATCAACAAATGTGTCTGAACTGGCTTCATACAGGCTTACATAACTCCTCAGTCACAGGTGTTACCGTCTATTTTTAATCTCTCATTATGTTTTCTAATAACAAGTAATGTGCCCACTGAAGAATTTAATCCACATGGTGTAATTTGTCACATACTTATATCCATCCACGGAGAAGAAGCGATGGAAATATTGAAAGAAATTATTTTAACTTTTAGTTTTGTGGTTTTTAACCAGTGCAATGATTCATTTTTATGCCTGACATCTTTTTTTTTTTTTTTTATCTGTTTAGTTTTTCTTTTCTTTTGTGAATATCTGGTTTCAAGGTGCTCCATTATGGGACCAATCCACTGGAGGGGAGGACCTCTAGACACATCCCACACACAGCTCCAAGCTAGCGGGCTAAAGTAAACAATTTAATACAAATCAATACTAACAATCTTAAGCAGTGCAAGTGCATCAAACCAGAAGATGTCCATATTTTTTTGTGTATTTTTTCAGATTTTACTTGTCAAAAGAAAAAAAAAAGAAAAAAGTGTTTGGTAAAAATACGTCCTTCAAGAGCTGGTGCCTGTCCTGGTTTTGACTTCGGTTGCAGAAATGAGTATTCATGCATCAATTGTGAATGCTACAACACTCAACAGCTGCTGCTGGAAATAGCCACCTCAGTGGTACCTCCAGCCGTTCCAAATGTCGACGACTGTCATTACGTGCCAGATTTTGTCAAGGTCTGAGCCCATTTTCTACTGCGTTTGGTCCCAAATTATTGTGCAACAAGACGTCGGCGCCCTAGTTAACATCTTTATATTACTACTATTTTAAGCCCCGGCTTCAGAGAAGAGACCTCGTATGGGGAAACATATCGAATGTGACAAAATTTGTAGTGACAGTTTTGGTGGGATTATTTCCTCACAGAGACTGTGCGGATGTCAGCTGATTGTCAGTTAAGCAAGAAACCTAATTGCTGCACTGATATGAAGACAACTTCAGCTCTGACACAATGAAGCAACGATTAAACAAACGTCTGACAAAAACCCAAATTAATGGCTCCGTGTTTACTGATGATGGTTACCTTGCAGGAGCTGGTGGCATGTTTCAAGTTGTTTCAAGTACAGAATTGGAGCTGCAGCAAAATACTTCTTTCTGAAGGGATGGGAAAAAAAAGCTTTGATATGTGGGGGAAAAAAAAAATCCTTTAGGCTTTGACAGCAGTCAATGATGATTTTTTATTTCTTTCTTAATCCATGCTTTGTTTGCCTCCAGAGGCTCCATCCTACAGGCACAGGCTAACAGTTTTGATTCGGCAGGAACTAAAAGTCATTAAAAGTAAAAGAAAAATGACGGCCATATGTATGACGTGGAAGCCATTATTCCCTGCATGAAGTTCTCCAAAGAGTCAGCTAACGAATAAGGAGTATAAAACTGAAGAGTGATTACCATTTGTAATCAAGACCTCATGCAGCGCTGAAGACCACTCCTGAATGCAGACGGCTCGCGTGTCCGCAGACATTCAACCCCTTGCTGCCACAAGAGGAAGATTAGCCCTCCAGATTATTATCATTATGAGTATAATATAATAATAAAAGGCCTGTGAGGAAACCACGAGAAGTTTTCTGCGATGTTTCCTCCTTCATTCCCCACCTATCAGTTTGACAGGACACTAACTGGGCTTGAATACAGATTATCAGGTGACTCCTGGAGGAGGGGTGGGGTGTTGGGGGTTGGGGATGGGGCGGTGGGGGGGTTCTTGACGAACATCGGCTGATACTGAGGCTCAACAGCGACCAGTTCTCTCCATAACCTCCTCCTGGATGAACGCCACCTCAGGGGTGCACTCAGCAGAAAAATTGGACCGAAATAATTCAGAGTATTTCAGCTTGAACTGACACCGTTCTCTTTATGCGAATGACTGTATCAGGACATAAACTTCTCCTGCTTTCTGTTAATCTATCATGTTCCTCTCTCTTCTCTCTCTCTCTCTCATCTCTCTCTGTAGTGTGTGTTGTGTGTGTAGAGCAAAATCTCCAAACTCAAACTTCAGAGGAAGAGTAATATTATGATTTAGGTTTTCACAAGTCACACTGCAAGACACAAAAAAGCGAAAAGCACTGAATAACTCGCCAGACTGCACGAGAAAGAAAAACACGCAGCAGAAGCGAGGAAGTAAACCTGCAGACTACTGTGAAGAAAACATTTACGTCATAGGTATGATCAGCCCTCAGACATAACATGTTCAGTGGTTTCCCATCTGCCGAAATGGCTAAAGCCACTTGCCAGTTGCCTTTAAAGGTTGTCCAGGTTCTGTGGTCAGTGTTTAAACAAAGAAAAAAGAGTGTGTTTTATGCCAGAGGAAAAAACTCCTCTTCCAGTTTTTTTCCATGAATCATGAACATGTATCATATTGTGGCTAAGATGCTGACTTTACTTGGCAAACAAACAAGGAACATGAACAGGAAGCAGAAGCAATGAAATATCACAGGGAACCAGAACAGAAACAGCAGCGCGGGGAGGGGGAATGGGCACTTGAGCAGAAAACAGAAACAGAAACTCCAAATACACCGGGAACACAGGAGCATGAGCCATGAAAACAAGACGACCTGACACAGACAAAGGGGAGGACGGAGACTATATAGACACCAGGGAGGCACGGCTGATTGAACACAGGTGAAACACATTAGGGCGGGGCACACAATCAACAAGGAGGGAAACAGGACAAAGACAGGAAGTCAAAACATCGAGACACAAGGAAACTAACTGCAAAGTAAAACAGGCAACCCATGACGGTGTTTGTGTGTTTGCATTTTCCTGCATCGTTTCACAACATACTAATGAATAAATTGAATTGGATGATCACTTCTTTTCTTTTTTTCTCTCTAAACACTGTGTTCTTTGTTGAACATGATCATGACAAACTGCTATGGGCCAGCATTAAGCTCTATGTCGAATCACAAAGAAGAAGAAAAAGATGGCTACTTTCTTTTATGGGGCAAATTTTGTTTAAGATAATTCAATAAATGTGCAGCTTTAGTGTTTCCTGAGTGACCCTGGACGTGTGTGTGATCAGCCGACGCGTCAGCGTAGCGAGGATGTGTCACTTCCCAACAGAGACTTTCAAACATGCTCATCATCAGCAGGAGAAATAAAGTGTGAATTGTGCGAACTTAGGCCATGGACCGTTAACATGTGATTCACACAATCTGCTGTACAGAGCAGGGTTGAGAGTGATACACCCTGGGGGGGGCAAAGGCATGTGGGCGATCAGGGCTGCCATACAGAGTTCATGTGCATTAAGTTTATAAAACCGTCTTTGCAGCTTTCTTTCAGTGCACTGGTTCAATACTAAATCCAATCTGCAGCAAAATGTAATAATGGCATTCTTATGATCAGCCAAGATCTTTAACGCAATCTTGAATATCAGATGCAGACAATGACAGATTGTTGGATACCGTGCATCATGAGTAGGAATGTGTCCTGCCAATCATACAGTTAGCTTGTTAGCTTGTCCCTAACTGATAGATTCCATTAATGTTTCCCCATACACAATCCTTGCTTCACAAGATTGTAATTTCCTGCATCGGCAGCTGCAAACATCTCCCATATGGAGGGAGGAAAAATTCCCGGTCCATTAGCAAAACCTAAATACTGACGAAAAGCACAACTTCATTTCGGAAATAAACGGTCCTGGCTCCATTTCTGAAAAAAAAAAAAAAAAGAAATTTACATTTCTTTTATGGGACTCTGGAATAGGTACCTTACGTTCATTTCTTTTGCTTTATTTTCCTTGTGTGGACACAGAAGAGAGAGAAAAAAGAGCCCTCTGTCAGCCTGCCGCTTTCATCCAAGTCAAAATTATCGGACTGAACTGCATTGAATTATCATTGGAGCTGCACCGCTAATGACTCAGGCTCTCAGGCTCTCAGGCTTCCCGAAAAGGAACAGGGAAAGAAAAAAAAAACTCCAGTAGTGAAATAACACTCTAAAAGAGCTCATTACTATCCTCGCTCCTTCTACTGTACATCTAGCTATCATTAAGCCTGTATTTTGGATATAATGACCTTGTGTTGTTACATGGCTGTCATGGGTTATATCCGTAATGGTCCTCAAGCCACTGTCTCTCACTGTTGCTAAAAAGCGACACAAGTTAAGGACACACATGCACACACACACACACACACACACACACACACACACACACACACAAAGTTGTGACAGTATTTTTCCCCGGCCATCCCCGAAGGACCCGGGAACCACTGGCCAAGTAGTACTGTTTCGACACCTTGTCACAACCCTTGGTCTGAGTGGTTCGAATTGTGTGCGTGTCTGTGTGTGCGTGCGTGCGTGTGGGTGGGTGTGTGTGTGTGTGTGTGTGTG
>NW_019174360.1:3081957-3083324 GCF_002260705.1 Seriola dumerili | reverse complement strand
GTGAATATCTGGTTCAAGTGCATTATGGGACCAATCACTGGAGGGGAGGGACCTCTAGACACATCCCACACACAGCTCCAAGCTAGCGGGCTAAAGTAAACAATTTAATACAAATCAATACTAACAATCTTAAGAGTGCAAGTGCATCAACAGAAGATGTCCATATTTTTTTGTGTATTTCAGATTTTACTTGTCAAAAGAAAAAAAAAAGAAAAAAGTGTTTGTAAAATACGTCCTTCAATATCTGGTGCCTGTCCTGTTTGACTTCGGTGCAGAAATTGAGTTTCATGCATCAATTGTGAATGCTACAACACTCAACAGCTGCTGCTGGAAATGCCACCTCAGTGGTACCTCAGCCGTTCCAAAATGTCAACTGTCATACCATGCCAGATTTTGTCACAGTCTGAGCCCATTTTCTACTGTTTGTCCCCAAATTATTGTGCAACAGACGTCGCGCCTAGTTAACATTTTATATACATATATTTTAAGCCCCGGCTTCAGAGAAGAGACCCTCGATGGGGAAACATGAATGTGACAAAATTTGTAAGGTGACATGTTTGGTGGGATTATTTCCTCACAGAGACTTGTGGGTGTCAGCTGATTGTCAGTAAGCAAAGAAACCTAATGCTGCACTGATATGAAGACACTCAGCTCTGACACAATGAAGCAACGATTAAACAAACTCTGACAAAAACCCAAATTAAGGCTCCGTGTTTACTATGATGGATTACCTTGCAGGAGCTGTGGCAGTTTTCAAGTTGTTTCAAGTACAGAATTGAGTGGCAGCAAATAGCTTCTTCTGAAGGGATGGGAAAAAAAGCTTTGATATGTGGGGGAAAAAAAAAATCCTTTAAGCCTGCAGAGTCAATGATTGATTTTTTTTTTTTCTTAATTCCATGCTTTGTGCCTCAGAGGGGCTCCATCCTACAGTCACAGGCTAACAGTTTTGATTCGGCAGAACTAAAAGTCTTAAAAGTAAAAGAAAAATGAGGCCATATGTATTGATGGAAGCCATTATTCCCTGATGAAGTTCTCAAAGAGTCAGCTAAAATGAGAGGAGGTATAAACTGAAGGAGTGATTACCATTTGAATCAAGACCTCATGCAGACGCTGAAGCACCACTCCTGAATGCAGACGCTCGCTGTCCGAGACATCAACCCCTGCTGCCACAAGAGGAGATTAGCCTCCAGATTATTATCATTATAATAATAATAATAATAAAAAGGCCTGTGAGGAAACCAGCGAGAGTTTTCTGCGGATGTTTCCTCCTTCAATTCCCCACCCTATCAGTTGACAGACTACTGTGGCTTGAAACCAGATTATCAGTGACTCCTGGAGGGGGTGGGGGTTGGGGGTTGGGGATGGGG
>NW_019174360.1:3060282-3081145 GCF_002260705.1 Seriola dumerili | reverse complement strand
GGGTTCTTGACAACATCTGCTGATACGTTGAGCTCAACACGGACCAGTTCTCTCCATTCCTCCTCCTTGATGACGCACACCTCAGGGTGCACTCAGGCAGAAAATGGCCGAAATATTCAGAGTATTTCGCTTCTGAAAAAAAAAAAAAAAAGAAATTTACATTTCTTTTATGGGACTCTGGAATAGGTACCTTACGTTCATTTCTTTTGCTTTATTTTCCTTGTGTGGACACAGAAGAGAGAGAAAAAAGAGCCCTCTGTCAGCCTGCCGCTTTCATCCAAGTCAAAATTATCGGACTGAACTGCATTGAATTATCATTGGAGCTGCACCGCTAATGACTCAGGCTCTCAGGCTCTCAGGCTTCCCGAAAAGGAACAGGGAAAGAAAAAAAAAACTCCAGTAGTGAAATAACACTCTAAAAGAGCTCATTACTATCCTCGCTCCTTCTACTGTACATCTAGCTATCATTAAGCCTGTATTTTGGATATAATGACCTTGTGTTGTTACATGGCTGTCATGGGTTATATCCGTAATGGTCCTCAAGCCACTGTCTCTCACTGTTGCTAAAAAGCGACACAAGTTAAGGACACACATGCACACACACACACACACACACACACACACACACACACACACACACAAAGTTGTGACAGTATTTTTCCCCGGCCATCCCCGAAGGACCCGGGAACCACTGGCCAAGTAGTACTGTTTCGACACCTTGTCACAACCCTTGGTCTGAGTGGTTCGAATTGTGTGCGTGTCTGTGTGTGCGTGCGTGCGTGTGGGTGGGTGTGTGTGTGTGTGTGTGTGTGTCATCTCCTCTGACGTGTCCACATAGCGAGCCATATCGATGTGACACAGGAAAGTGCAAAGCTGATTGCGGGTGTATCGCTAACAGGGTGTTTGACGGCGCTGAGCGTGCCACAAAGAAGGTCATTAACATCAACTTGTGCTTGATGTAAATTGCACCATTTTCAATTGGCTATTAGATAACTCGGTTACATCACTGCTTCCGCGGGATCCATTTCCCGCTCCACTGATCAAGAGAGGAGATGAGAACGAAGGAAACGAAGAAGAAGAAGAAGGGAAAAAAATGAAACCGATGTCTACATTTTCTTTCCATTTTTCAGACTATTTTGTCACAGATCACTTCATATAACCACAAGTGATGTGGAGGTAAGGGTTAATTTTCTAACTTCATAAGTTGAAATTAGCATGGGTTCCAGTGTTACAGCTCTGGACCATGAAACAGCAACCAACAGAAGACAGGATTTCAGTAGCCCTCTGTATTTCCTTTGATGTGGTCACTTGATCATGCAAGTGAGCAGCAACCAACTGTAATGTTAAAATACATTTTGGGTGACACATCCGTTTTGCCTGCTAAATGTGCCTCAGATCAAAGGAGGTACATAATTTTGTTTTTCCACTCAAACTTTAACCGCTCCCAGGTCCACTGTGTATAATCCATTTTCAGACTTATTCACACTGTGTACCTTTCGGCTGAACAGCGGGTTATAGAGGTGGGAGGGAGCGTTTGTCTTCCTCCACTTTTTCCTTCCAGTTTAGTCACGACTTCTTGGGAAGACCGACTAAACCTCCTTGTCCCTTCCTATAACTCTGACGCAGGGAACAAAAGGAGGAATACATTGAATATTTCAGCGTGGTGTCTTCCCTCATAATCTCCCAGGTGGAGGTAGGGCTGGTGTGTTAATGGCAACGATGCACATATGCACGCGTTGGCTCTGCGCATCTGACGAGTTCCAGGAACCTGAATTATTAATGTTGGACATGAAAGTAAATAGTGGAGCTTCGATGTGTTGTTGTTTCTTTGTTGCTTTGTGGATGCTGAGAATAGGGTTGATTTCTATTCAGTGGGAAAAGTGTTTAAGACTCCCTGAATCATCCTTTGAATTCACACGCAATGTCAATATTTTTATGCTTCAAACTGTTTAAATAATACGGCTAATTCAAATATTTATGCTCAATTAGTTTCTCCTCTCCTTGAATTGCCCTAGACAAGGATTCTATCAAGAACAAGATACTGTATGTTTGCTGCTGCTTACAATAAAACTGATATCATCTCACCAGCTTAATATGTAAAGATAAGATGGAAAGTAATTAATTTTTAAATCCTCCTTCTTCTGAGTGTGTTCGTGTGAAGTTCTTTTGTATGACTTTCCAGAGCAGGCCATTACTTTCCTCAAGGGGCAAGTTGCCCTGCTACACCAGCGTCATAACAGGAGCTTCCTGCGGGGACGTACTGTATGTGTTCATGAACGCGATGAAAGAACGCGAAGGGGGTTGGTGAAACCATAAAGTGGTACTGACGCAAATACCTCAAGCAGGAGCAATAAGTTATATTAAGTTCATCATTATCATCGCAGGCTGCAGTTTTTACTGTAGTCTCATCTGTATGTTAAATATTTTACAAATATATGCTCTCCAAGAGACCTCTCTGGTACTTTTAAAAGTTAGAGGAGTGTGTATCTAAATACTTTGTGACATACATTTACAGAAAGAAAGATTAGCTTGGGAGTTTGGGAGTACTGGGAAGCCACTTTGCTCACTAAGCACTGATGGGCCCTCAAGCTCAGAATCCCGGTGGTTTGAAAGCTGCCCCTGTGATGTCCAGTCACTCAAAGGGAGATTGTTTAAAATGGTATTCAAAAGAAAAAGTAGAAAAAAAAGAAGAAAAAAATGTCGAGAGTGAAAGAGTTTCAGCGAGAAAATGATGTGACCATCATATTAGAAATGTGATAGTAAAAAGGAGGTAGGGATGATGCAAGAAAAAGACAAGTGCTGGAGACAATGTTGTCCTTGGTGTCACCGCTAGCTATTGTCTCGGAGATATTCTCATGCCAGCCCAGTATCTCACAGAATTACACCCATATCAGATAATGTCCTACCTCTCAATTTACATCCAATGTCGACCGTCAGCGCCAATGCCGTGGCCTGTTTGTAGGGAGACGGAAAGCAAGGGTGTAGAGGTTAGGTTAGCAAATGAATGTCTGACTTTAATGTGAGAACCTGGAGTTTACATTCCCTTACAGGAATACAATTTACAATAAATCTTTATTAATTTGCCTAACCTTTAAACCTCTTGCCACCATGTGACGCATTTTGCGGTAAAATAATCACCTTCTTCAACCTGACTTTCACTTTTGGAAGATATCATTATCTCTGACAGATAAAAGGACACTTCCTATAACTGCAGAACTTGCCTAGAATTCATCATGTTTTTATATTTTCTTTAATATAAAAGTAAGGCATTGATAGTTGTTTTTACATCCAGTGGTACTTTAATAACAAGAACTTCTAATAGCTAATGCGGCATACCTTTGATGATAAACTTTTGTTACACCATCACTCATCGTCTTGTCTGAAAATAGTGTTAAAGTACATATGTTTTAGAACTCCTCTAGAAATGTCCTGTTTCTCCTGCCAAGTTTGTTTTATATCACCCACAACTTTTGAACAATAAGTGGTATGTCTCTTTCAAGCCCGTAGCAGTGTGCAAGAAATATTTCCAGATAAGGGTGCGGGTGCCTGGTAGGGGTTTACCGAAAAAGCATTTCTTGTGCACAAAAGAACTGATTTACATTTCCAGGAAAAACAACCACTAGGAAATCCAAGCACAGACGGAGTAGCTACAGGTCATACTAAAGTACAGCTCAGACAGATAACAGCGCTGGCCACTTAGCAGAGAAAAGAAGCCAGGAAATCCTAGCTAACTCAATAACCTATCCCCATAGTATTTTTGCTTTCTGACAGGCATATGGCAATCTTAAGGCAATCTGGTATCCCTGATTGCCTGGGAGGCTAAATTCATATCTTACTGCCTGACAGACTGCCCCTGTATGGCTTTACTTCCTGTCAGGCATCTGGTATTGTCTGGCAACTACCTACTCTGGCGTGGCTTCCTGGGAGGCTTAACATGGCACTCTGCTGCCTAACAGACTGCTTGTATGTTTAGCAGCCTGTAGCTAGTACCACTTTTTACTTACTGCCAGTTTTAAAAATGCATCCTGGAAAGCAGATTCTGTGTTTTAGAGGCCCTCACCAAATTATTTCTGAAGTGCATATTGAAGCGACTGATATCACAATCCTCCAAAAGAGAAATCTCCATATGGATCAAGTATTCAAGGAGAGATATTTTAGGACCATTGTGCAAAGATAATATGAGTAACATCAGATTTATTGGATGCCAAGTACTTTAGTTTTTTTTTTAAATATGAAAAGGTCTAAGGTTGATATGACAACAGATGGGGGCGGGTTGAATAATAAAATCCCAGAACACCAAACAGTTGCATTGCCCACAACTTCCGTGCTGAAAGATACTCCGGCTTCCACAGTCAGTGTGACCTACACATGCTCTAATGGAAATCACAGTGGTAATTGGTCTGCCCTTGATTAAAACCATAATTAGAAGTACAGATAGCGGCCAAACCAATGGTGCTCATCATGAATGATTGGCTGATTGCAGGGAGAGTGGAACCAAAAGTGTAGCCATGAATCTAGACTAGAATGTGTCAGCTAGACGCCTCGAGTACAGCTGCAGTCAGTTTTTCACACATGAATGAATCAGTTGCGGGAGTGTTGCTACGATAACCAAAATTCAATAATACATTATACACACATTTCAGATAGTTTCAAAGGTGTTCTGCCAGTCAAATTTCAACGTCATCTCCCAAAAGGCAGACACAATCTGGCAGAGTTGAAAGAGGGAGGGTTTGGAAGAGAAAGAGATGCAGTCTGGCTCCTCAAGGTGGACTGCAGGCATCAGTGTAAATTTTCCAGGGTGTCAGAAACAGAAAACATAGCCACAGCATCAAACAGCCCACCACGTCTTGAATCGAAATCCCAGTCCACCTGAGCGGGAAGACAAAAAGCGTTTTCCAAGAGGAAAAGAGCTGAACTTTTTTTCATTAACAGAACTGACAAAGACAGACATACAACCAGTGTATCAAGAGAAAAAGTTGCACAGTGTGCTTGATGTTTTTCTCTGCTTGTTTTTCTGTACAGTGGCTAAAGATCATTTCTACTTATTAAATTCAGAGTTGGTATCAGAGTTTAACATTTAAATGAAACCTTTAAACCTCAAGAATTAGGAATCAGCTTGAAGGGAGATTCTAAGTAATGAAGTCTCAAAAGAATCCCCTTGGTTTGGTGGATTCCGTCGGAGAGGAAACCTGAAGTGATTTAAATTAACCCAGGTTACATGCTTAAAGCAATGCAGCCAATGGGATTATGTGGAGCTCTTCAGCTGGATTTGTGTGAGTGTGTGTCTGTGTGAAAGAATATTGTGCTCTCAGCAGCCAGATGTCTGCAGAGCAATCCCTCTGCACAATTACCTCCGGACATCTGGGACCTATAAACACAGCGAGTGAGCTCCAGCTCTGTCGCTTTTTCTTTGTCCGTTATTGTCTCTTCATCATTGTCCTCTCTAAGTCTATTTCTTCCACTTCCTCTCTCTTTGTCTGTATCACTTTTTTTTTCTCATCTCACATACGCACATTCTTGCTTCTCTCTTCCCCCTTCTTTCTCACCACTCTCATGCATGCATACATTTATTTCTCTATTCCATTCCTCTCTGCCTGCACAGCTCCAGTGCCTGAACTCATGCATTTTACTGTCTTCCACCTTGTTCTACCACCCCTGCCTCTGCACATACATATACAATCTCTCTATTTTTCACTCTCCCAGCTGGTAGCCACCTTGCTTTCTCTCCCCCTGCCTTGTCTTTTTCCTCTTGTGTTACTTTCACTTGTCACTCCTTTTGACTCTTGTCAAAACATCACCTTTTCTCTCGGCACCAACAACAGCAGAACCTATTTGCTATTCAAATACTTTTTTCATAAGATTGTCACCTGGTGTTTGCATGTTTTGTGTCTGCTCAGCAGAAATCATCATGCAAAGTTACTGGAAAACACTTGATACTTATTACTCACTGAAAAAGTGACTATCTTTACTAATTACTGTGCAGCAGAAGTACTACTTCAGTTACTCAGCCGAACTCTATCAACAGCTCCCAGGCTTCTGCACCTACATGTCACATCTTATGCCCATCAGCAGATCGCTTCAGTTCACACACTTCCCAAGCCTGAAGAAGCAACATGCCAACATGCTATTTGTAAGTTTTGCTATTGCTACATAGCCAGCGTTAGCATGAACAGCCGTTTACCTACCAGCCTGGAAGAAATGTTGCGAGTTCAGCATCAAACTTCATTGCTTTCCTCACCAAGAGCTGTCTCCAGAGGTGGAAAGCAACCTTCTTGCTTTGCTTCTTTTTCTATCGCTTCTTTTCTTCTACTGAACTTTGCAATGCTAACTAGGTAGCTAGACTGTATCATCCCTTTCTGATACCAAGTCACTGTCGCAACCATTGTTTTGAAGAAGTAGCGCTGCTCAGATTAAGTATTATGACCTCTTGTCTTGTAAGCATTAATGATGGCTAAAGCTCTTGCCAAGAGTAGTAAGTAAACATCTGTTATCAATGGCTATGTGGCAATAGCAAAATTCACAAATAGTTCCATTAAAGTCAAGGTCAAAGCCAGGATTTTAGAGCTCTCTTGTCCTAATTCCTCTAAAATAACCACATCCACTGTTTAAAAAAAATGTGATTTGCCACTAAAAATGTTGCAAAATTGTTATTTTTCATCATGTTTCCTATATTTATTCAGCTGTCTGTATATTCTGGACACAAGTGGACATGAATAGAAGGAAATTCACCACAAATCCAGTTTACATACATTACAAATTTATCGTGCCATCATAAATGTCTTCATAACTCTTCCTTAGGTCATTGAAATGCCCCAAATTCCCAGAAACAACACTGAGTGTGGCTGCTGTGTGTAGCTAAAGCCCTGTTTGCAGTTACTTCAAGGCTTTTCTAACACAGGATAACCTCCTACCGTGACAACCAGCCCTCACTGCAAGCTAACAGGGTCCTGGACCAGTCTGTCCACTGTGTGCACAGACACAAAACTGACATCCAACAATACACATGCTGGGAGGGCTGCATGACATACATGTACGCAGGTGGCAGCAAATGTTTAAACTCAAAGCTGTCAGAGCTTTTTCTCTGCACAGCTTCTTTTCTTTCTTTTTTTTTTATCTCTTTGCACATGTCAGTAGTGAGTTGTTTGCTGCTCTGTATTCACATGTACATACAGATATTCACCTAAACAAGCAAATCCCAGATTCACAGATGAAAGGTGCCAGGTAGCATACAGGTTTGTCCATGTACAGAATATTCCGGTTGTTTGCAGACTATTTAAAATTAACCAGTAACTGTATTTACAAAATTCTTATGCTACTCATTACAGGAAAAATTAATCACATTACCATAACACCATTGCAACATGACCTTGTTGCAAAATGTTTTTGTTTGAAATTAGTAATTTTACTACTTGGGATTTATTATTGGTAAAAAGCAGACAGTAATGGTCAATCTACTCCTTTAAACATTTATTTGAGCAATAAAAACAAGGGCGAAGGAATATTTTATCCTGGGTGGGAGACAAATGACACTGATTGTTTCTAAACAAAATACAAACTTAGCCTCAGGAAATGGATTTACCTGAAAAACCTTTCCTAAATGCTTATCATGAATTCATTATGATGATTACGATCCAGCAGTCATGCAGCAAACAATATGATAAGATGAAAGCATGTGTGTGAGAGTGCAGGATCCAAATCTGCTTTGTTTGCAAAGACTAAAATCTAAGAGAGAGGCTCCGAGCGAGCATGTCCTGTTTGTACCCCAGCTGAGGCAAGGTTAAATAATTTCTCCGTAGCAGGAGGCTGCAGCGTCTTGTGATGATTATTGGAGCCAGAGGAGTAAACAGGGCCCATGAAAGTTTACCATGGCCCAGATAGCTCAGGTAGGCTGTCACAGCAATCTAAATATGAGCAGAGAGGAAAAAGTCGGTGTGAGGTAACTGTTTTTGTCCAGAGGATAAACACTGGTGCACAGCAGGCTGATTTAAGGGGGATGAAGGTGGGTGGCTGCATCTGGTTAGAACAACAATCCTTCCCACTTCGTAATGTCAGGAATTAGATTCTCTTAGTTCCACTGTACAGTTTTTAAATGCAGCTAGTTCCTCTTTTAGAAGCCTGACACTGTAGGTTAATGTCAAGTAGCTCTTCAGGGCAATTTAACATGCTTCACCTTGAAATAAAGTTTCCATTTCTTGAATTGATCCTTTCCCTGTCAGAATGACCCTCTCCCCTTCCTATCGTCCAGCATGTTTAGTAGTGAGAGCACATCTTTCCATATATCTTTGCTTCCTCTCAGTGTTTATGTTTATAGCTCACTTGCAGTATAACAAATTGAGGTGCAAAGGGCATCCAAGGACCAGGAAATGACAAACAAAGTCATAACAGGAGCGAGAGAGATGTAAAAGGTTTGGCACGAGTCAATGACGCCCTTCATTTTTCAGTAAAACATAAAAGGCCACATTCTCTCCAACTGCACATCGCTCTTTCCCCCTCAATATTATTGACCTCGACAGTCCCTGATGGCTTTCTGAATATGGGACGAGGCTTTTCATTTATTCTCCGACGCCATCGAGAGTCCTTGAACTACTTGTCCCTGTCATCTGCAGTTTCAGGTGGCACTGTCGACCTTGTGAAACAACTTGAGAGAGGCTCTCGCCACATGCAGTTCCCACACTCGCTGCCCTCTTGTCACAGAGCGTCTCGCGGGGAGACTGATCCAGGATCACTGGCATTAAACTTCAAGTGATCCAGGTTAGCAAAGGGGAATAAATTCGGCCTCTAATGTTTACTGGCCAGAAAAAGCTATCCAAAGAGTCAAGTAACTTACAATAATAGCTCTTTAAATAATAAATAGTTCTTCAGGATTTCCATCCTGGTTGATTCGGCTGCACCCATGGTTTCCATGGTGACTGCAAGTGCAGTTTAAATACTGAAAGAATATGTTTATCGCGCAGCCAAACAAATTGACTTTGTTTTAATAAAGAAGTCAGTCAAAAATAAACGCCGCATACATAGCAATTCGTTTTCAACCCAACAACCACTGTTTCCTTTGGCTGCTTCACAATAAAAGCCACCCCTTGTTTCACCAGTTAAATGCTCTTATTATTTTGCAGCAGCAGTAGGAAATATCTATAAAGTACACCCTTTAAAACTATCCTGGATTACATGCTACATCATGTAATTCAGCGTAGATAATCTAAATCCAGAGCGGGAATGGCAGACCACCAACACACAAAGATAATTACTGAATGGAAATGCCGACCATAAACAGTGTCAAAAGTAGGATCTGATTTCACGAAACTCTAGTTTTATAACTTGAATGAAAATGTATTATTTTACTTCAAAGGAAGCTTTATGTGACAGTTTATCTTTGAACAGATTAGATATTGACTCATCGGATTCCAACTGTTAATTCCTGTGGCATGAAGTAGTGTAAAGAAGGACTACAGTTTACAGTAATGCTGTGATGAATGACTCTGACACAGTGTTTCTGTTACAAATTAAATATTTGGCACAGAGCCTATTTACCACCACTTCTCTTATCAATATTTAAACAGTGTTTCCTTCACTGAATTCAGACCTGCTGGAATCCATTGTACACAGTCCGTCACATTGCAGCTTCAAACAGTTAATCCTTGGCGTGAGGCCATGATGATGATCTTGAGCTCATGTCTTGGCTCCTGACAAGCTGATTGCTTTTGACTTAAAAGCGTGGGGGCTGATGGGAGCGTACATTCGCGGATGACCACAGGGAGAGGGCCCAGGTATCTCATTGCTGAAACAGGAGAGTGGAGCTGTCAAGGTGTGACATCTGAGCTAATGACCTTTGGCCTTGGCAGTGCATTAGAGTGGGGGTGTGGAGAGGTAACGCTCCATACAAACAGCAACATTCAACTACAACCACAGCTTTTAGATTTGTGCAAGATCCCTCCAGAAGTGGCTCTGACTGGAGGAAATTTGGCCCCATCTTGACCAAATATTTTTTATTTTCTAGCCATGTTTATAATGTGTGCTTCCTCTTCATATAATCCTGCAGGGCAGTCAAGATTTCAGGCATTAAAAAGACAATTGTTTGTGAAATACTTTCACATAATCCTATGACCCACTTTTGGTCTTTGCAGAGAAACCTCATTGAATTCCTTTATATGGCTTTATCACAGGCTCCTCTCAAGAATAAATTTCCATCGTTTAATGTAAATGTGAACTCCTGCAAGCTTTTTTTAAGAGATGATTCCTATACAGCCACTCAGCATAACGATGACTCGCCTGGTGGGTGAGCAAAGCACGAAGCAGACCTAACCCTGTTTATTTTAACAAATGTAAATGCAGGCGTCTTTTTGATGCCAGGGATTGTTTGTGGAGTTCACTTGTGGGGCTTCTGCTTATTTAATAAATAATAAAGTGATGATATTGCAGGTATTGTGTAAGACTTTGGCATTCAGATTGGATTACCACAGGATGTTCCCGTGTGAATGGTGGTGTAAGTCAAGCGATGTGGGCAGGTAGCGGGCCTGGAGACATTTCTGATGTGACAGAAGTGACGCCTGAATAGTGATCATGTTTAGACACAAACATGGGAGCAATTTCAAAATAACTCAGCCATGTAGTGCGATGCAAAAGAAACCAGAGTACAAAGACAAGAAGCTTAAAACCGCCTCCTTTCTTCCTCATTTTTTACTGGGTTTAAGTCGACTGATGCTTTGTTGGAAAAAATGTGGTTGTTTATCTTGGCCCGGTCAGTTTAAACTGAGCCAATGAGTTTACTTCCTCCTCAAGAGGAGACAGGTTGTACAACCTCAAGTATCTGCAAATAAAAGGCAGACATGTTGCAATTTTGGGGAAGAGAGCTCAAAAGAGAGCAAAAAAAAAGAAAGCACAACCTCCAGGATGGACAGAAAGAAAGCAGAGCAATGAACTTCCTACTCGTGTAAACCTCCACCAGCTGAAGCCATTTGTTATGTTTCGCTTAGACATCAGTCAGTCTGTTTATGAGATGTTAAAAAAACATAGGTCATTGGAAGTAATTATAGATATGCTTTCTTCATTATTTTGCACAAAGAGGAGTTGAGGACGTGTAATGTTTGTGACTTTAAAAACATGTTTTAAAAGAAAAAAGAATCAAATTAAGAGGAGAAAAGATTAAAAAGAGAAGCTTTAAGCCTCTCTTTTGATTGGCTGACTGTTTTCTGACTGATCCAATATAAATAGAGCAAATTTCAGGTAAACACTCAGAGAAACCAAATCCTGCAAGGTTGGATGGTGGGGGATCCAGGTGGCTTCACCAAGCATGGCTGAGGGTGGTGACTGGTGACATCACAAAGTTACAGAAGTCCTGACGGCTGGTTTTAAGGCTCCGTTTCTGAATACAGTCTGTGTGCATTTCTCTGTGGACTGAGCACTTTGATACTTTCACAGCATTAATATAGAAGCTAGACCTGATCTATAATCACAACAACATGGATATCTGCCTTTATACAGTATGGGACCTTTAAAGAAAAACACTTCAAGGTTTGTTTTCAACGTTTCTGTGCTCCTCAAGTAGCCACTGTGCTCATGTGTCACATACAACATGAAAGTGAGATTCAAGTCAATATCTTTCAAGCAAACTACAGCACCTGAGTTTCATTTCCCCCCATCAACAAGAACCGCAGCAGGTAAACGGGCACCATGTGGCAGGTTGTAAGATGCACTTCCTGCTGATACCTCTGAACATCCTTGATCTCACACCACAGCCAACAGGGACCATCCGTCACATTTGAGGAGAAAAGTGAAAGCAGATAAGTCTTGTAAGAGTCTGACTGGAAACAGACCTGACGGGGGCCCGCGTGGTGTCGTAAAGAACGTGGCCCCCGCGCTGTAAACACTTCCCATTTTTAGAACGCTTAAGAATCGACACTAACCAGACAGTGGCCTCTGCGCCACAGAGCTGTGCTGAGTAGAGCAACCTCCAGCAGTTAGGACTGTGAACCTCTCTTCTATTTATCTCTACCGCTGTGACTTTTATACTTTAACAGAGACCAGGGCGACTCGTGTGTTGTGATATTTCACCAGTGTGTCAACCTAGTGCAGCATCTCTGTCTGATCGGAATATACGAGGATGATCCCTCAAGTGACGGCGAATGTGTTTTTCCTACAGAACAGAGTGTGAACACTTTTAAAAAAGAAAAGTCTTGGGCTTCATTTTCTTTCTTTTGCATTCTGAGGGTACACCGACTTCAATCTACCTACAATTCCACAGTGAAATTGGTGCATTAAAGCCACAAACAACAGGCACATACTGCTGGAGGGAAACTCCTCTTGTTTCTCCAAAAATACATTTCACACTCCTTTCATTTCTTTATAACCCATTACACGATGCATTTGAAATGCAGTGATCAAATCTGCAGAATCTTTTTGATTACCACAGAAAGCTCAGTGACATCAGTAGCATTTTTGGCATCGCCAGATTTATTTATTTTTTTCTCTTCAGAGGCATGAATCCACCCCGGTTTGGTATTTCCTGTGAAGACTGTGCTCCCATTCATAACCCAATCACTTTGATACCAGTCACCCTCTGTAGTGTCTATGACCTCACTTGAGAGTTCCCCCAAATCACTCCACATCAAAGAATGTGATGCTTGATCCTCAGATAATAGTGCAAGGCCCCCAGAACCTCAGATCAGACCCAGACTTTGTCTCCCACATGCTTCACCCGCCTTTATTTTGCAGCAAATTGCCATCCTAAATAAAAAGCATTTTGAGAAGTACAACAGAACCGCACAAAAAGTCAAAGGGGGTGAGCACTTAGTGGAGTAATGATGCCATTTAGCATCGCCAGTCTCCCGGTTTGTGTGACCTAGATAGAGAATGACACGAGCAGACTGTGGTGACTGGAATCGCTTCCATTTGCTCCACACTGCAGCATCGCTGATACATTTCTGCTGAGAGATAGGATGACTCTGTCAAGCATAATATGCAAATTTCAGTATTTTTCACAAAAACCATCTGACATTTTGCATCAAATTTAAGGATGTGCTTCAGCGGCGGGGAAAAGTTTGGTGAGGAAAGAAAGAAGAAAAAGTAGTCTCACAGTTTTCATGCTGCATATTTCCTGCAGGGTTACCTCTTTCTTTTTTTGTGTGTTTGTCACTCCTGCATGTCACAACTTAAGAGCATCAGGTTGTGTGTTTGTTTATTATTAGATGCACTGAAATGAGAAACGCTGTATGATTGCTGTGTAAAGATGTTCCGACAAGGACACATTCTTCAAACTCCTTCCTTCCAGTGGCCGTCCTCATCTCGCTGTTTACATATTCATGAGGAGCGACGGGTATTTTGGTCAATGAGACCTTCATCAGCATAAAGACATATTGAGACGGTGACAAATTGGCACGTGCACGCGGAGACACACACACACACATACAGTATATACACACTCCTGTCACTCTGCTGGTTTCTACTAAAGCGGACGATCCAAGGACATCTTCTGGTCGCAGACGCTCCCTAGTCTGACAAATCTGCCTCACTCTGCACTTTCTGCATAATTCCCCCTACTACAGGCCTAAATGACCTGCGTGATCGCCATGAATATCAATGTCAAGCGTGTCGGGCTTCGTCAATTCGGCTTGGTCTGATGCATGTCGCCAGCTCAGCCGTTGAAATACTCTGCTGGGCTGGAGGAGGAGGAGGAGGAGGAGGAGGAGGATTGGTGGGGGGCAGAGTTAGGAAGATGCACAAGCCGCATATTGCTGGTGGAGGCATTTATGTCACCTTGCAAAGCAACATATGCATCTCTTTGAGGAATGTAATAGGGATTGGAGGCTCTTTACGCTGCTGGAGAGCTCTTTGACAATCTTAGGAAACTTTGTCACTGTCGCTTCCTGGAAAAATAATCATTAGTTTGACCTCGCGGGTAATCAGAAGACGAATTATGTTTCAGCTGTGTTACCTCCGACTTTCACAAACAAATCGAAGTGAAAGATAGGATTTTGACAGCTGGGTAAATCACCATTTACAGCTGCAGCCATGAGGGTGTGTCTCCCAAGATGCTTTGCATTTTCTGTTGTTTCATGTCATCTACTGTTGGAGCCACTTAAACATAATGAAACGAATTAAAATGGCTGCAAAACAAAGTTTTATTATTTAATATTTATCATTATTAAATGTTTCAGTGTGTACAATTTAATCTTAAGGCAAGTCTAGACAGCTGAAACAAACAAAATAAATAAAACTTGAACCAGATATTGAATTTCTCTTGATGCAAAACGCCAAATCAAACTCTTTATTTTATTCTGTATTAACTTAACATTATTATTGGACTGTTTTGAAACAAATACCTCTTACTTCCAAAAGTGTCTGATAGACTAACTAACTAAAGTTAACACTTTAAGATTTTATTATTTCAGGTCAAAAGAGGTACAAATAGTCTTCTTTACTGAAGTTTACTTTTAGAAAGAAAGAAAGTCATGGATTTTCTGGGCTTGTTCTGTCACAATATCAGATTTTCACTACACCATTATAGCGGCCAAAAGAAGTCAAGATAACGATTATTGAAATATCTGTAGGAAAACATTACAGTGATAATAATGTCAGTCAAACTCATCTTTAACTTTGTGTGTTTTGTCTCTTTTTTGGCAAATGAATTAAACTGAAATATGAGTGTATGGAGGTGGAGAGAGAATCTGTAACCATCACTGTAGAAAAAGAACAATTACACTTAATGGACAGTGAAAAGGCAACAAGATGAAGTGATAAACAGAAGATCCACAAGGCCTTAAATCTGCCATCATAATGCTACTAACACATGTACTGAAGGCATTTAACGTGGCAGATGGTCAAGGTTCAGCCACTTTAACTATTCTGCATAATATTGTATTGTTTAATCTTTATGTAAAATATAGAAAACAGTAATTACAGCTGATAAATAAATGTACTGGAGTAAAAATTACAATATTTCCCTCTGAAATGCAGCAGACGTGTGAAGTTCTTGAGTACATGTACTTCGTTACATTCCACCGCTGCCACTGTGGAAAAGCCTCTTAAACAGCAATTAGAGCATCACTGGACACTAATGAAAGTCTCTTAGGGTTAACCGCACCCAGTGCATAGGAAATAGGATTTCATCACAGCTTTAATGCGTTTTAAATATACTGTATGTGTATTTAATAAAATCCCTGGTTTCTATCAGCACTGTGAAATATCATATGATCGCAGCACTTTATCATGCTCACAGCTCTTTTATCATTACCATTATGTGAGATTATGTCACTGTGGGCTCCTGCTGTCATTCTGTGTCAGTTTCTCTAATATGACACAGGCCACCACTGGTACTCAGTGCCCTTCAAATAAAATCTCCCTCTGCCAGATTTCAACATGCAGAGCCATCAGGCTCAGCTGCTGCAGCGTCTGACCTCTCAAACTGGCTGCTCTCCACCGCACATTACAGTTGTATAATGAGGGCTCGAAAAGAATCCCGGCTCAAGTTTTAAAGGCTGGATTCATCCTCAGTCAGTATTACCTATTACAATAAACCTCACTGTCTTTCAAGTGCTTTCCAAACGGCTTCATGAGTGCTTTATTTATTGATTGTGTTTCTTTTTTTATGTGGAGTGTAGCCTGCAGGAATTAATGGAAAATCCCACAAGCCATCCCCATCTCACATGTGAAGCAGAGTGGCAAAAACAGGCGCGTAATTGTTTGACGCAAATAAGATGAAAAGGAGAAATTCAGCCAGAAGAAACTTTTTTTTTTTTTTTCATAATTCTCTGGTGACTTCTATATCTGCCTGAAAGGATCCCTTCAGCTATTTCCATCCTCTGAATATCATTCACCTCTAAAGAAAAGACTTGATAGTGTCTTTCAACTACATGTTCAGTGTGACCACTTCAAGCCAGGCCAGCGTGGGCAGCCGCATGCGCACTGCTGCTGCTCTATAAAAAATAATTGCATGGACAATGTGCCTAGAGTAAATTTGGACCTGTGCCTTTTGATTTTTTTTTTCTTTTTTATCCAAGCCCACTCTTATGTCGCTTTTCAGGACATCACATTTGGAGAGGGAGCTTTATTTTAGTGAAAAGCCCTAGTATGTGGTACAAATAGTTCCCTTTGTGTTGATAATCAAGCAGACAAGCAGATGAAGCTGATGTTTCCTGATGCGTAGCTCAAAGCGGGTGGGCTCGTATTTGAAGCAGGACAGAAATGCCTACTGTGAGAGATAAACTGCAACACTTTTGTAGTGGGAAGCACAAAATATGCTGCGCACCAGCTGCCGCTCTGGGTGCTGCAAGTTTCCTAACTTGAGCACCTTGATCGTACATTCCTCCAGCACCAGTAGAGATGGAGTGATCAATAATTGATTCACCAGAACAAAATGTGTGTGTTCTTTCAAGAGGTGGCTGGTGTCTGCAGTCATTGTTTTATTAGGCGTCTGACAACACAGTTTCAAACTCCATCACTTCTTTCTACTTTCCTTTGAAGTCAACAGAGAGATTATTTGAGTGGAATTGACAAGTCCAAGCGCAGCAGTTTATCTTTAAGAAATGCCACTCGCTTGCAAAAACACTGCTCCAAATTCACAATATAACCTCAGCTCCTTAAGGAAATTACACTCCAGTTGAGAGCAGATCAGTTTGAAAACTGACGTGGAGATTAATCGACATGAGGAGCAGAGTCGAAAAAGAGTTCAGTGGCTGGCCAATCATCCATTTGCAAATAAATGCTCATGGGAACCATGTGTTCTATAAAATGTCCTGTGATGCTGGGAGTCAGCGCAGCTTCTCCTGAGAGGAGCACAAATGCATTTTACATGATTCATGTACAGAAAGTGGGCACTAAGTCGAGGAACAGCTGCACTCTGCAGGAAATGAGACCTGGCATCTGCTGCAGCTTATAGCCCCCGTACAGTGGGAGAGAAGAAAGATGCAAACACAGATTAGCACTGTAAAGGTGTCTAAACAGGAAGGAAGCGGTCGAAACAGTAAAGTGAAAATAAAAGACGTGGGGAGAAACCCATCTGGAGTCTCCTCTATTATAAGATGTAATTTCTGTCTTTGCCTCTGAGGGGATGAGGGAAGAACGTCCCTGCTCATTACTGTAAAAGCGGGACAGCAGGAGGGTGTGCGCACTATGACAACACAGTCGCTGTCACACACTTGATCCTGTTTTATTAACTCAGAGCGGTGACGTGCTCCTCCTCTCTGCAGACGGCTTGTTGTGCTACGAATGAAATGAAGCGTACTTGAAAAGATCACTTAGTGTTGCCGGAAGGAGACCCCGAGGGGGGATAGTTCAGAGTGAAGAGAGAAGGGAGGGGGGACTGATACATGTTAAATATATTCATAATAACAATTAGACGCACACAGGCTGCACAACCTTCATTGTACTGTGAGGATGATCCTGCATCTTGCATTTGATGTGGCAGAATTATTCCTTCTATAAATTCAAAGTTTTGATCATAATCAAAGAATTCATGTTTCTCATTAAGAAGAAGAGTTGTCAGAGTCAAATTGACACTTGCATAATTAGAACGCAATCCCAGCAGCTCCGTTAATTAAAGCAGACTGTGAGGTTAGATATAATAAGATGGGATTAGATGAAACTCATTGTCCTCTGAGGACTTTCCCATAGCTCAATTAACTCAGCAAATAACCTGAATAAAATACGAGCATATTGCAATATTAATTTTCTGCATGGAATCGGATATTGTATGAATTATGCAACAAAAAAAAGGGGAGGGGGGGGCATCTAAAAACCTCGTTCATACAATGTTGGAAAAAGAGGGATTTTGTGGCTGTAACCTGGCAGGAGGTTTTGGCTGCCGTCTCCACACCATCGCTCTCTGTTCTCTTTGCTTCTCTCTGGCAGAGGAGAGCTCCTTTAACCTTTTCTGTCTGGAACTCAAATGAGAAATTTAGTCGCTCACCCTGGGTACCTAGCTCATTAAAACATATTGGGCTTCAGCTCGTACTTTTTAGTATCCAGGCCATGAATATGCATTACTCAAGCATGGGACATAATCTGTCTCATCTCGCTCCCTGGAAACGCTAGTTTTTAACCCAGGGGCTGGAGGTAGAACTGTAAAAAAAAAAAAAAGATTTCACTCCACTGATATGTCATCCTCATAATCATAAAAACATGCCTTTATATGCAAGCTTTTTAAATTGCTAATTCACCAAGATAAAAAAAAAAAAAAACTAAACTGGGGTTAAATGGTGTCACTATTTCTTTTTGCCACAAGTAGACTTTTCTTTGTTGCATATGAAAGGAAAGTCTTGCTACTTTTGTATTTTATCCTCAGATATTAATGTCTTATGGGAGAAATATCAAAGAGAAACCTCATGCAGTGTCAATTATATAATCTTAAACCGCTTGTTGTTCCTCATTCTCTCCATCATGAAAACGAGCCCAGAGGGGAAATTAAGTCTGCAGCAGCCTTTAAGAAACTGCCAGATGCTTTCAGAGAAAATCACACTTTGCTCCACTGTGACAATACGCATCAGCTGCGTTCCCCTCTGTACGTTTTGTCCCTCCACACGGATTAGCAAGCATGATTTCGTCAGCGTGATTGATTACATGGCTGTTAGAGGTCTGATTGCTTGATATTCCAGCTCCTGTATCTCGAACTCCATCGCTATGAAGTTTGTGTGAAACTTTTTTTTGTTGTTGTTGTTTTGTTTTTTTTTGCATTTGACAGCATAACCTGCACACAGGGAGGCCAAAAAAAAAGTTCCCTTGGATGCGGCTCATTTGTCACCCTGATGATAATCTATAATAGCCAGGTTGCCTGCTTGTGTGGGCCGCACTCAGTGGCAGCCTGGAGACTCCAGTAACCATGCATATTTGGCAAACAATATCAGATGGTGAGTAAGCAAGAAGGAGAAAAAAAAAAAGGACAGTTTAGATTAGGCGAGGTTTGTACAAATGCAGAATCATTTCTGATGACACTGCTCTTACTAACACAGTTCCACATCATTATGCCTGCAGACTGCCAGCGCGGCACTGTGCCACAAATATTGACCGTTGGTTGTGCCCGTGGTTTTGATTCCTGAGATCTGTCATCTCATTTGCCGACCGGCTTCTGGTGCTCGTCTCTTGAGATGGCCAAGTGATGATATTATGAAGTGTCCCCGAGTGGCTTTTAAGAAGAAGAAGAAGAAGAAGAAGAGGAGCTGAGAGGCAAAGTGAAAGTGGCATAAATGCAAAATGGATTAAGCAGTTTTTTTTTTTTTGATAGTCTCAGATCAGGGATGGTGCAGACAACACTACTGTGCTCATTTGAACTGACTTTAAGATATAGTGCTCCATGGACGTCAATGTTGAGGTTTAGTCCACTTTTTTTCCGTAGGTTCCTGTAGCTGGTAGTTAAATGGATATATTGTGATATTAAACCTAATATTAAACTTAAGTGAAATGAGCCTCAGCCATTTGAAACTGGATTTCTGTATAAATATAAATCTTCCTCCTTATGTTCCATAACCATCATTTTTCTCAAACTCTAACCATACTATTCCAACACCTTTTTTTGGCTTCTCAATGAAGAAGCTGGAACAAGCTGAAGCGGAATATACGACAGCGTAGAAGAAGAACATCTTCAGAATCTGTGAGTCCCAATACGCATGTATCTTCGCTGGGTGTCACACAAAATCATCACAGCAGCTCAGTTGTTTGTACAAGAGATCAGCTGTCAATCAAACAGTGTCCAGTACATGTACATGTTTGATTGGTGTAGGAGTTACGCTTCTCTTTTTGTTCCTTTCTTATGCTAATTAGTCAGCTCTCCTGCTGGACGCCTCACAATCATGGGCTGTGAGGTGGCTGCAATCAAATGCAAGCTCATTTAAAAATTCCAGAGAGAATAAAAAGACACACTGATTTTAATATTCATTCAAAGACTGTTAAAAAAAATGCGATTGTGACGACCCTCTCTGAACACGCCTCTCCCCGCAGGAGCCTGATGGGTGGGGTTTGGTTGTCAGGAGGATTCAGCTCACCTGCACCTATAGCTGCACTATACAAGCTGGCGGCAGGAGGGCAATCTCCCCCTGGCTCTATTTTGAGTCACCACTCATGTGTGGTCTTCCCTCATTTGTCCAGCCTTGAGCCGTGTTGTGACTGTGATACTGCTGGTTTCAAGCTACTACATACGCTGCGACCCCTGAATACGTGACATTAATTTACCACCCATCAATGTGATGCCCCTAAAAGACACGGTTCAAAGACTCCTTCCTGCTTTTCACAGTTTCCTGCTGTTTCTCCTCGGCCTCCTCCTCCCTGCAGGTCATGTGGCATTCTGCCAGCCACTGAGGACACAAGGTTTTGTCAAAATTTTGAGGATGTAAACAATTCAATATGCTGACAAGGACCCAGCCCTGTACAATAACAGTGTTCTGTTCCCCCACAGCTCTATTTGCTTTCATGTTTGTATCTTAAGAGTGTGGCTGCTCTTAGTGGGGAGAAAAAAAAAAGAGAGATAGAGAATTTGCTTCCAGCACTGGTCCCACAGTCCCCCCCCAAAAAAACTTCAAAGGGCTGAAAGGGAAAGTTTCCTACATCTTGATGCTGCAGTCACCTCTGTGCCACAATCAGGAAGGCTCCATCTCTCTCCGTCTCCAGCTACTCACAGATACAGACCTGGAAAAAGCATGAGAATTTCTCTGGTAATGAGTGAAGAAAGGTTCTGAACCACTACAATACCTGCACAAGCAAACAGCTAACATGTGACATAATCTCATTCTTTGCATGGCTGTTTTTAATTGGATTGAGTCTGTGCCGTGTGTGAGTATGCTGGCTCAAGAGGGTGGGAGTTTGGCACCCACAGGCCAAGGTGATTGGTCGGACTAATCAAAAGATACAATTGGTGGTGGTGGTGGTGGTGGTGGTGGTGGGG
>NW_019174360.1:2803751-3060257 GCF_002260705.1 Seriola dumerili | reverse complement strand
GGGGGGGGGTGAGATGTCTCCTCACTCTGATATTTGCATTTTTTCCATTTAAGCCTTTCTCCCCAAGACACTGTCACCTCATTCAAGCTCCGCAGCCTCAGAAATATAGTTCATTTTAAAAGTGATGTATGATTAGCTCTGCCAGCGCACGGTCCTAATTGAAATGAGTTTCGGCTGTGCAGCAGGGGAACCGGGGCAGGGCTGCACAGCTGTGGCTGTTCCAATTGGTCGGAATCAGTTGTTCGTCCTACTTCGCTCCCTGGGCTAATGATTTGCTTGCAGTGGTTGGAATTGCTGATAAGGTCATGTGAGGAAAAGTTTGAACAGTGCAAATTAACATCGAGCAAGTGCTTATGTTTGCAACAAAGGATCCACAGTTCTCTGCAAAACTAAATAGAGATAGAACTCATTTGCACCTCAATGCCAGTGCTGAGCTACGGTGCGCTCTCTATTTACCCATTCCTTATAATTCATCTCCAGCGATTCTGTAGTACTGTGGTGTTTGGTGCCGCATCAAGATCTGAAGGCAGCTCCGAACTAGAAGGGCACACTGTGACAGGCAGGAGTGCAGCAGTGCCACAAGCCGATTACAATCGACTGTACAGCAGCTCCTCTGGTAAAGGGGAAGAGTGGCAGCACAAGGCACCCATCCTTTGCTTCCTTCCAGTAACAAGAGATTTGTCCCCCACCTACACCTCCACCACCCTGCTCCACACAAGTGGAAGCAGAGGCTTGTTTGGATGCTGCAGGTATGTTTTTTTGCGCTCACTGATGTGGAGCCTCAACAAAGTAGCAAATTATCGAACACGGGAATTAGTTAATAAAATAAAGAAAATAAAGCGTTGTTGCAGCCTGAGGTGTACACACTTGTTGAAGGCGTAATGATGAAGACACAGTAGTGTCACCCATTTAAATCTGATTTGCAAATTATTATTTTTGTCATTTGCAGCCGCCAGCGGCTAATTATTATTCACAGTGGGGACAACAATGTGTCATCTTCTATTTGCTGGGGGATTAGGGTGATATGGCTTGAAATGCACATGTTTCTCACAAAGAAAGGAGATGCCAAGGGCCCAAACATCGTCGGCACTTCATTTTGATGGCTTTAGAATAAGCGAGCCTCTGGGCATCATCACCATAAGACCTCCTGCATAATTGAAATGCAATGCAACAATCCGAGCAATTCTGAACACTCACTCAGTCCTATAGCTGTGCATTGTTTACTTTGAAAGATAATCTGAGTTACCCTCTCTGATATATTACAGTGTGAAACTACAAGAAACAAATATTTGTCCCTTTGTTCTGCCTTCCTTGTGTGTCTCTTTTTTTCATCTTTCTGCTGCTTCTGCTGTTTTTTGTACTGATAAAAGATTTTCTTTAACTTTGGGACTTAGTTGAAAGCACAAAGCAAATCATTGGGTTTGCTTTTTCATGTGTCATTATTTTTTATTTTCAGACTTTCACATTGCTACAAAACCACTGAATCACATAAAAAAAAAACAATTGTAGTATTGCTGTGGTGTGTACTGTGCAAAATGCAAATAGAGTTCATTCCATGTTCTGTGTGGAGCATCAAAGTCCAGCATAAATTTGAAGCTGCAAAGAGCATAAAGAATAACTACATATATTTAAGTAAAGTACAGTAAAATCACAGATTTACAGCATCTGGCTCTATGTGCACAGGAACCGTAAATCAGATTAAGTCAAGGAACACATCTGGTAGCCACACTCGGATCAATCCCAATGCTTTTAGCTAAACTGAAGTACAAAAACGTAACTTTTTTTGTTTTCGAGGTGGGTGTTTAGAGTTCTTCAGAAGACCAAAAGAGGTTTTCTGGCTCTGATCTGAGCTTGTTCCACCACTGTGGCGATCATAGTCTTGACGCATTTCTCTGTAAAGACCTTTGTGAGCAGCTGTCTCCAGGCGAGCGACTGGAGAGCTCCAGACACAGCACACGGGTTCACCATCGCCTGGAGGTAGACAGGTGGCAGCCCGTTGTTGGCTTTGTGTTAGGGGTCTCGATCCCAGGGGGAGGGGGAGGGGGTTCAGGAGTGGAGTGAATCAAAGATCGGCACAACCTGAAGAGCACATGTGCTGGATCCGTTGGAGATGTGCTTGCGTAGCTAGCCGGCAGGGCAGGGCGGGGCTCGACTGCTGTGGCCAAATTTTGCATTTGGATATTCTCTTAACTAACATTGAAGGTTTATCACAGTCCTTGAAGACACGCTAGCTGCTTCAGGGGTTTCAATAACTGAACATCCATCGTGGAACACAATTCATGAATCTCAGCTTTTGTAATTTTCATTTTTTGTTTTTTCATAGACGCTCAAGTTTCACAAAGGTACTAAACAACTATCCTGAGAAGCACTGCATCATAAGATCAAGGGACTCCCTGAAGCCATACAAATGAATAATACCTTCATGTTGTTTTTAAAGAAGGGCACAGTCTCAGCAGGAAATACATTCTCCAATCTGCTATCAGCCTAGCTCCCTGTTTCATCTTGATCATCGTAGATTAGAGGCTCCGACTTTAGGAGAGCTGATGCAGGGCACAACGTTGTCCATGTGTGATCACAGGAAATCATGACTGGGCTGGATTTTTAGTTTAGCTCCAGGCGTAGTAAGCAAGTTGAAGAAAAGCAGAGACAAACAAAGTTGGCTCCACTCTACTGTCCTTCCACCAGCACTGAGCCAATAGCAATTAGCTTGCAGTTTGTTGACAGCAAGGGGTGAAGCCTTCATGCTCCAGAGACTTAACTGGTCTGATGCTTGAGTTGCAGAATTACTTTGAGAGCTAACAGCAGACCAGTGGCCCCATAAATACTGCATTGGATTCTGACATATTACGACACTTTTTAATGTTCACTTAACACCTACGAGCCATGGCTTTAAATGTCAATGCTGGAGCTTTCTTAAGACTTATGGATCAAACTGTTGTCACCTTGGGCTGTATGTGTGTGTGTGTGTGTGTGTGGTGTGTGCGTGTGCGTGTGCGTGTGTGCCTGCATGCGTGCGTTCGTGCGTGTGTGTGTGTGCTGGTGGTGCATTTGACTTAAAACAGGTGCCGCTTTTCTCAGTGCAGCTCCAAGAGCGTCATCCATCACAGCCTCCACGTGATGGGGTTTTCTAGTTGGATGTTTTTCCACATGAAACATGAAGCAGAGCTGGCAGTACGTAGAGATGTTACAAACTAACCGTAATCCTGATGTTTATATGACAAGAGCTTTAAATACATGTTGCAACTAGCAGCTCTTCCACAATACCATCAATCAGCAAGTCCATGTACAGTGTGTTATCTTCTCCTGTACCTCTCTGTGTCGCATCAGCTGTTGCTGCAGTTCAAGTCAGGGGGATAATCAGGATGGCATTCACCAGTATATTATCAAGAATCTACTTTTAGGTATCCGTATCTTCAGTGTCAACAAAGTCACCCAGGCAAACAAATCAACATCTAACGTGCAAGAACGCTCTTATAACTCATAATCTGCTGGCTGAAATATTTCCTGACAATACATTGGCATACAAAAACACACTGTACTGCAAGGTGGGATCTGAGTGGGCCAACAGGGAAACCACCCCAAGGCCCACGAACCTGAAAGGTGCCAGAGGATCAATGTTCCATTTAGTTGTGCAGTTATTAAATTATTTGCAAATATGTATGTGTGTGTGTGGTGTGTGTGGGTTGTTGTGTGTGGTGTGTGTGTGTGTGTGTTTGTGTTAATACTCGCAAAGTCATCACTCACAGTAACCCCACCCGCTCCCCCCCACCACCCTTAGTTGATACCCAGAACCTGCTGATCACTTAGTAGCAATACTTTGGACCACAATCGCCATAAGTGGATTCACTGGCAGTGACGTAGAAATTTACGCTGGGCTCTCCCAAAAAGTTCAGCTGTGGAGCTTTGATACTAGCTATCATATTATTATAGAAGCTATCATATTATTAGCTGTGCTGCACAACCTGCAGGTGGTTATTATGTCATTGAACTTAACACCTTTTTCACAAGAATGCACAAATGAATTTAACTGTGGGTAACTACATGGGCGACTTACCATCATCTGTATGTGTGTCTGTGTGTGTGTGAGTGTGTGAGAGAAAATGAGAATCAGCAACTGGATGATCACATGATTAAACACTGAAAAAAAAGAAAAGTACCCAGAGACCCATATTTTAATGCATTTGGATACATTAAGATTTGCATACATGCATTTGTGCAACCCTGATGCGTTTCAACAGAGGTGTTGGACGTTGATGTCCTGTGTGTGTAAAGTGGTCCCTGAAAGCAATTAGCTTTTTATTATTTGTACAAATAGAAAAACACTGAATTGATCCCAAGGGAATATCAGTGCTCCAGGGTAACAAAAAAAGTTCTTGCATTTACAATAGTTTGTAGACTGAGAAGGTAATATATTTCTTGTTTTTATGATAGTGATACATATTCATTACAACCACCTACAGTGTTACACTTTGTATGAGTTTATGCAAATGACTGTTAAAGTTAAAATTTACCGGCCTTCACCAAGTTTCTGTTTCTTTCGCTCTCCCCCACAGCATCTCTTCAAGTCATCCAATTTACCCTGCCTCCCCTCCTTTTATTTTTTTTGAGGGCTTACTACAGGGGCATTCTATTATCCCTGTTTTCCTCTGTATTTCCACCTCAATTTATTTTTTCTTTTTTTATCTATTGTCAGCAACAGCACTCATTACTTCACTACTCCCCCACTGCCAGCATTGCAACCACAGGTCCCAGTATCTAATTCAGTCGTCTCTATTCTCCTTCCTCTTCACAGTATAACAGCAACTCAGAGCCTGCGCTTTACCTCCAGAGCCACACATACCTCTAATTGCTAGTGCCTGTCCTTTCTACTGAGTCATTAGTACCGTAATGCACTGTGACATCTATCTTTGGGCCAGAATGCTGTGCTCAGCTCACTGTGGCCCGTCGTGCCAACAGGAACATAAACAGGAGTTTGTAATATTAGGGAGAGTATCTGAAATATGTCCACACGTGGCTTCCTCTAGTGACATTTTTGGAATTTTTTCAACATAATTTGCAGATATCTCATAAAAAATAGTAGCTGTTTTTGAGAGATGGTTTTCATTACCAGAAACCAATGACTTACAACCCATAGTTAAGTTTTATTGTTAAGCAACATGTCATTATGACAGGCACAAAGGTGGAAGTCACGTGACATTGTCATGAAGTGACAAAGTAGGGAGGAGGTCAGAGTGGACGGATGGGTTGACAAAACATTGAACTTTAACATGGGACGCTGCTGTTGGTCTAATAAGTGAAGCAAGAACCTGCAGCCAATTAGCTTAGCTTAGCATAAAGACTGGAGGCCAGGGAAAAAGGCTAGTTTGACTGTTTCCAAAATCAACAGGAAACCCCTCTAAAGCTTACTAATAAACATATTATTTCTCATTTGATGAATCGATACAAAAACCAAAATGCCAAGCTGTTTCCCCACTCCCACTCTTAATGCTAAGCTAAGCTAATCTTCTGCTGGCTCTTGGATTCCTGGAGCTTCTTGATTCATGATTCTGTTTTATGGCACAGCTCACAGCCCAGCAGGGACATGAGCAGGAGTCCAGAATAATAAGGAGAAAACTTAAAATATAATCACATGCAGCTTGTGTTGTGGATAATAGTTGGAATTATTTATATAGTATATTATAATTCAGATGGATTAATGTGTCCTTGTGAGCCACCTACATTCAAGTCTTCATTAAATGCATGCAGTCTTTATCTTGCTGAACCATAAGTCTGTACTATTTTAACATCAATTTATCAGATTAGTTTTGACACATGATGTCATGTGTCATCATGAAGCCAATCCGTACTGGCCTGAGCAGCTACATTTGCTGAATTATATGATTTTTCTGTATGTTTTCTATATGTTTTATGATAAAAATGGACATGGCTTTAGGGCACAAAACAGGAGGAGGAAGTTATTTATTTTTCCCAGCAAATGGAATTAAATGTTTTTACAAAATAATTGAAACAGTAAAGAGGAAAAATTAGGAGAAAAACTGTAAAAGACAGAAAACACATGGACAAAGGTGTAACCATAAAACGTCAACATATGTTGTTGACTGAAAATGCTACGTATAGCAGCTTTAATTGCAGTAATAAACTGCACATCATAATCATTAGGTTAATGATCCAGTTCATCAAGGTATCTGAAGGCTACATTACACCACAGAGGAGTTCGTTGTGAACTAGTGTTGCATTTTATGGCTATAAAAGTTGTTTCATGGCCCAGCTGCTGTGCTACCTTACTGTACCTGACCCTGGTGGTGAATGAGTTTTCGCAAAGCCCATTGTTTTGTTCTTTTATAGATATACAGTACACGTCCCAGGACACAAATCCCTTGGTAATAACGCTGGAAGTGAGGTCACAGAGTTTCTGCAGCGCCGGCACAAACAGTCAAAGTCTTCAGATACATACTCTCAATAGCCTTTGACATCACCTGAGGCCTTTGATTTCCAACACATTAGAGACAGAGTTGAGCCGGTGTTAAATAAGAGTATAAAAGAAATAGAGTGGAGCAGTGGAAGTAAAGGAAGAGGGGTAAAGGTTGTTAATAGAAATATTGACCTTTATTTGGAAGTATGCACAAGCAAGGTAAGCTTTGTACAGATGAACAAAAGCAGTGTTACAATCGCTGCAGTTCACTTCCGAAGGTAATTATTATGACTTTGCAGCTTTCCAGATGAGGACTGAACAGTGTTTCGAAATAAATCTATGCACATATGTCATTGGAATGTGTGTTCGTGTCCATGTGAAACTAGTTCTTGTTCCTATAGGATTTAGTAAAGCCATAGCTGGGTCAGTGTTTCCTCTCCCTTCCCAGAAAAGCCAAAGTCCTCAAGTGTGTCCCTCTACTGAGTGTGACATCACCCGAGGCCTTTTTTTTTTTTTTTTTTTTTTTTATCTGCTGCTACACGTTCTAGTTTTGAGTTGATACTTTGCTTCATAACCCTGGGGAACGTGATACTAAGCTGAGATCTTGACAGGAAAAAAGCATATTGTGTCAACTCATTTGGGCTTCAACATGTTTTATAAAATAAAATAAATTACATTAGATTCAAATGATATCATCATAATTAACTTGTGGCCAGATGCGTATACACATTGCGCATTCTCTTTCTACTTTCATGTTTTTACAGAATAATTGAAAGCATTGCTGTGTGCCTCAGAGAGAATGTAGGACGAAAAAAAAGAAAAAAAGAAGAAGAAGAGAACGTGAGATCAAGAGATAATTTGCCGAAAAATACATTTATTCCTCATTGTCAGCATGTTGCGCATCAATGAGCAGCGGTATGTTATAGTAGAGGTATTGTGAACGTGAGCTAAAGGTAGCTGTTTTGGCTGTGAGCTCACCCATAAAGTATTAGACTTCATATCAAATTATGAATACGAGGCAGAGGAAACAGTCCTTTGATTATGGGCCTAATTGGCCTCTATTTTGAAATCGGTTATAATAATGGCACTGAGACGAAAGAACAGCGTCATATCAGTGTCCTAATACTTGTGAAAGGAAAATGTCCAGCAAATTACGCAGTGATGCATTCTCATGAAACACATGATGTTCATTTCCAGTTGAAAGATCACATCCATAATGATAATTATAGCTATTATATCAGCAGGGATGTTCTTTGCTGTGATGCTGGATGTGACTAAGATGCAAGAAGCAATAAGCACGGTGCTTAACGTGTCCCCGAAAGCACACTGAAGTACATTATTAGGAGGGTTATGACTTTTGTACAGACGGACTGGCTCAAACTAAAATTTGTAGAGACATTTGTGTTCCCCAAAGGACAAATCCTAGTGATGTTGTTTCAACTGGTGCAACAATATGGTCAACATTTTTGTTTTTCACACTATATTTTGATACATGGCAGATGAATTCCCTTTAAATTTGGTACAAATATTCACTGTCCTCAGAGGATGAATTCTAATGACTTTGGTGATCCACTGACTTTTAGTATCACCCATGAATTGGCCAACTTTCATGGTTCCCAGACAATGCATCGTAAAAACTTTGGTGACCCAATAACTTTTCCATTAGTGCCGCCAAGAGGTTCACATTTTGCTTCTGAATGAAATGTTTCAACAAGTATTGGATGGATAAGCAGCAAATTTGATACAGACATTGATGTTTCCCGGACGACATCTTTGGTGATCCCCTCACTTTTAACCTAGCGCTCTTCAGTGCTAAATATGTGTGAGCATGGTAAACATTAGCTTTCTTGCTAAACATCAGCATGTTAGTATTGTTGTTGTGAGTATTTTAGCGTTTAGCTCAAATCACAACTTTTAAGTAGAGCTTCTCAGAGCTGCTAGTGTGGCTGTAAACTTGTTAAGACATGTCCACCAATTACTTTTGTACCAATTACTTTTACATTTGATAATGTGTTTCTAGTGGTTTGTCAGGCAGCTGGAATATCAGGCCACAGTGAAAAAAACCAACCAGAGATCCAAGATTCACAACTTTTACAATATGAAATGCATGTTTTATAAGTCTGTGAGACTGACCCCTTTTTGTTTACACGTTGAATAAAACCCATGGACCGCTGCTACCACTTTTACAATTCTCTTGTAAATGGTAATGAAAACCTAATCACATTGTTGTTCTGATCTAAACCCTTCCAGATTGAGATATTACGTTGTAAAATTGAGAAAAGAATCCCATTTCCTCCTTAGTTAATGCATCTTTTAGCAGCGCTTTGAAAATCCCTTCTGAGGGTTATTTGAATATCAATAAGCTGAGAGACTGTGTGTGATCAAAAAGCCTCCTGAGTCAAAAGTTTGCAGGCGAGCGTGGATGACCCAGACAGATGGCAGATCTCAATCCCTGGACAGTGAAAAGGAGACTCAAGGCAAAACTTGAGAGGGATGAAATTTGAGTGAGCTTAAGAGGGTTGTGTTTCTGTGTGTGAGATGGGGGGGGAAGTGGTGCTCTGTCTGCCATCTCAGAGGGATTCAGATAGATTAAAGGCTGGTATTTATGGGAGAGGTTTGTACTTTTTAGATGTTTATTTTACAGTTGGGGTCTGCGCTTCATGAGACCATGGAAGGTCAACCTACTGCAGTAAAAGGAGATGCCACTCAAGAATCCCAACCTGTTTTTCCACTGGCCTGCACAGTCCAAAGAGTAATATTTAATACTCAAAGCTAGAGGGCAAAGAACCAAAATTGCATTCTGCTATGGCACAGTGATGTACAGCCTGAACAACACAGCCAGATAGGTAAAAAAAAAAAAGATAAAACCTCAATCTGGCTATAATAAAGTTGGCCTTGAATTGTGCACTAAAATGAACTTCATAAACTAGTACCAGTCCAAAACCAGCAGGTCTGGCTCCCAGAGGGTGGATATTGTCAATTAATACCTTCTGAAACTACATTAAAGAATGCAATAGTGCAGAGCATTATGTGCCAAGACACAGGAGTGCAATGTATGAGGAGCTTGAATTCCCCTGTAATGATTAAAAAAAGGGAATTAAACAATAATTCATAAGGGTCATCTTACAAGTTATGAAGGAATGCAATTTCACATTCATTATTTACCAATATACAAGATGTGATGTAATTATTCCTGAGGCCATGAAACTACCATGAGCACCCACATGCTAGAAAGTTTGAAGAAAGTATGGTGGCGGAGATAAAGTGTCTAAATATCCTGGATAGGGTCCCCATGAATCGTGACCACAGATATTCATCATGAGCAGATTTAGAAAGTATAAGTCAGAGATGGCTGCTTAACAAACTGATGGCACCATCACGAGCTGACAAGAGTGGCACCGGTGAAATGTTATGAAGTTGACAGCATGCTTAAATTTGCATAATTAGCATCCAAAGTGGCAATTAGGCCGTCAGGAATCTTCCATCAAAGGCAACAATGACTTCGTAAAAATGGTGACTAAATAAGGGTTTCAAACCAGCATTAAATACAAATTCCAACACAACAATATGGGATAACAGCCTTAAACCAAACTTAAGCATCTGACTTTAAAAATGTTAATTTATGAAGTCAGAGGTGGGAGCACATGGCTGTCACTCAAAATGTGAACATGCTTCTGGTCTGCTACTCCTCCAAGCGTCAGTCTAGTATTAGCCACTGGAAGGCGAGCAAAGCTCTCGAATTAGCTGAGACAGCGAACACAACAGGGTTACCAGAGCACAGAGAGGAAGGGGTGGGAGGAGCAGAGTGGTTTGCTATAAGTCTCATGGTTGCGCTAGCTTGATTTCCAGAACTTGCATGTTGTAGCTTTAATAGAGAATAGCAGTGGCCCCAGAACAGATCTCCAAGGAACCCCCTTATGAATCTTGAGATCAGTAAGGTTTTGAAGGAGATTAGAAAATCTTTTTTTTTTTTAGTTTTTGATTTGAAGTAATTTGATTGACATATTTGTGGAACAAGCAGCCATTTCCGAAAGGGTCAGGGTCCATGAATTGGTACAGAAAATATAGGCTACTAGATGAGATTCACTGGATGTAGATCCTAGATGTGACTGAATCAGTAGCATTGATACTGCAATCACTCAATCTGAAACACTCTTTGGACCTACAGAGACTAATGATGTGCATTTACCTGTGTATTTAGAATGAGTTTCTCTCCTCTCTTATGAGTCAAATGTGAGCTGTGCTCCTCTCTACATCTCATTGCAGTTCAGTATACTGTATATAGTCAGCTGACAAAAGCTTTTACTGTTATTTACTTTTACTGATCAAAAATCCTCTGATGACGTCCTGGCTTGTTTGGAATAGATAGAAACTGAAAATCCAAAACGAAACAAATTTCTGTTTCATTGACATGTAATCTGTAGGAAGCACAATGCATTAAAATATTACAGATATTACAACTCCTATGCTGTCTTTAATGCACTGATGCCATTTAACATTAAAGTGAGATAACAGCACTCTGTAAATGTATACTACTAATCAGAAAGATCAGTATCAAGAAGTGAAATGTAGGGTTTCTTGAGAAAAACAGTTCAGTGGAAAGTATAATGTGTCAGCTGATGTGTATCATTTACTGTAGAAACCAAGTGATGTGAATTATACCATATTCAGCTTTTATATGCCTCTGGGTAGTGGGAGTCATATTTACACTTCAAGTGCAAGTAACACAACAGAGTTACAGTTGTGTGTCTCTTAGTGGTTTTGTGTGTCTTTGTGGTCATTTTGTGTCTCGATGTTGCCAGTTTTTGTGTCTTTGTGGATGTTCTGCACTTCTTTGTGGTCTTTTTTGTTGCCTTTGTGGTTACTTTGAATGCTTTTGTGGTTATTTCGTGTCTTGTTGTGGTTGTTTAGCATCTCTTTGTGGCTGTTTTGTGTTTTTTCCGAGACACACTTTGAACAAGACTGTCAAACAAGAATTGTTAGTAATCAGAGCCCCCTGGGCCCATTCAGTAACCCATCCATGTTTACAGTAGATATGCAAATGTACAGTACATCTACTGCTGTGCATCTGTCTTGTTCCTCACCTGAGAGGTTTCAAAAAACAATTTAAATACTTTCGGCAGATTGCTTCCAAAGATAAAACTTTAGATCTTCTCCCTGTTGTGCTTTTAATGAGGACACTTTTTTACATATTGCTGTTAAGCTACCCTATACGTTTCAGTGCTGAATTGTGAAGTACCATATTGTCGCCCAAACAGGCTAGAGTGTGTAAAAGTAACTACTTCCTGTTCATGTCTGAACAAAATAAATATTTAATGCATAACTCACTCAAAAAGTGAAGACTGAGCTAAAAGAGAGGATACCTGTGTTGGTGAGCTGAATAATTTAAAGTCATGAGAGGATTCTCGGAGCTACATTATCACAGGTAAAGGTGAACAGAAACTCGTCCTCTGGGTTGCCCCCAAACACTGAGCTGACTTTCGTGCTCGCCTGGGGAAACTGTCCATGTACTGCACCTGCTGCAGGAGCGAAGTTGGCTCCTATTTCCTCGTACATCCTTCCTGTTCTGTTTTCACTCTGTGCAAAAAGTAATAACTGACAAAATGCTAAAGCAGACCGGATTGCTCACTTTAAATTGGCAACCCACTGGAACATTAAACCTATTTCCTCTTTGGTGCTGCTTTGTTAGACCTTATCCCTCTGCAGTGACTCCATTCAAATAAATTTCCATACTGGAAGTTGTGGTCATAGCTTTTTTTTTTTTTTTCCTTGGGCTTTCCTTTCCATTTGTGCACAAGACCAAGGTCACACTTCCATATACATGTTTTTTTTTCTGACATTGATTACGCTGGCTCCGTGGTACCAATTAAATTCCCACAGACAGACAGTGAAGCATCTATCTGGCAATTGACAAGAAGGGGCTTAACAAATGCTTTAAAGTCAGTTCTAACAGTTTCAAATCCTGTTTTCACAGTATATCACCAGTTGGTTTTCTGTCCCCTGGTAATTAGATTTTAAAGATTTTAAAGGAAGAGATTTAAAGTTCAGTTGCATCAATTTAACTCTCATTTAAAACAACTTCAGCTCCATGTAGATGAAGGAAGCTGTTTTGTGGCCATAGTTGAAACATATTCAGCACTTCCAACAGTCACACTAACCTAAAATTAGCAAACACGTGACAAGCAGCGGTTATTGATTTTTATTTTTGCTTATTGCGATGAAAATTGGCTGCTGGGAAATCAGCATATTAATGCACTGGGGTGGTGTTTCTTGTCATTGCCAAGGTTGGTTTGACGTTGTTTCATTTGTTTTCAGGGGTATTTTTAGCTATGGAATTATTCGCTCTGTAGAAAGCCTACAAATGTGTGTGTGTGTGTGTGTGTGTGTGTGTGTGTGTGTGTGTGTGTGTGTGTGTGTGTGTGTACAAGCCTGCATTTTCCTGCTGTATTTGTTCTAATTATACCGGAGCGGCACGATGCTGAAAATGTTATCCCTCTATCATCTCTCAACTGCTGTGAGACCTCCACAAACGCAAGCTACACACACACACACACACACACACACACACACACACACACACACACACACACACACACACACTTAAAACTAAGATGATTTTCCCACACATAGGAAATGAGGGGAGGGAGATTTGATTACCGAGTGTATCCTTTGTTTACCTTTTCACATTTTCCTCAGTTGAGACCAGAATCCTTCCTCGACTGCCTCGTATTAAATCAAAGTAACTTAATTCTTATTTATTTGTTCAGCTGAATAATGGCATACAGTCACAGCAGTGACTTGGGGAGATTCGAGGGTTAACACCATGGGCCAAGCACTGTCAATCAAATACCTCTGCTTTTCCCCTTCATGTACAAACAAGTCTGTAGGTTTGTGTCCTGCCTCATACCTCAGCTGATCACCTATACTTTCCTCATACACCTTACCCAGGCTTTAGCTTAGTGAGTGGATATTGTTGGCAAAACCTATAAAAGATGTCGACAGAAAACACTTTGTGTATATCATCTTGCTTCTTGGCATTGATTCTGAAAGTCTCTGGAACTCCAGAGATTAAAACCATCCCGCCAACAGATATTCCCTCGTGTAGCGTTTTGACGATGGTGATGACAGATGTTTAACATGTTGGTCCAAAATCTACCATAGGTAATCCATTTGAATTAATGTGTGTCTAAACTGATGGAAACACCTTGTGTTGTGTGAACTAGGTCACTTCCAGCATTCCTCATACTTTTATTTGCTGCAGTATTTCTATGATATTTTGAGGTCAATGGATTTGTACATGGATTGACAAAAATGCACCAATCTAAAGTCTAAAATGAGGCGACTTATTACCAACATAGTCCCAAGATGTTAAAAGACAGACATCTTAAAACAGGAGGCTACATTAGTGCACATCACTACACTTAATTGAAAAAACTACAGATAAATCCAATAATATTAATTTGAAAATTTGAAAAGAATAATAATATACATCATTTTGTGTAGAATATTTTCTTCTTATATGTCAGTCGTCTTGCATCCCCTCAGTTTGGGCTGCTCTGCCCACAGCATATGATCCATCCACATCATTTTCATACCTGAACCTGCCAGTGACTCGTTGTGCTCTGTATGAAAGCCCTTGCATCTCTCAATTATTCAGATTCATCCTTTTTTACCTTGTGGACATTTTAAAAACATATATTTTTTGTCAGTGTTTTAATAGGAAAAAATAGCATATTATCCAGCCATTGGACTCAAGACAAAAAACTAACTTCTAAAGCATTGTGAGGCAGCCAGTATTATATATATATATATATATATATATATACATACATACACCTTATCTTTTATGAGGGCACAGTTAATAGTGTTTATTCTCAGTCACGAAGTTTGTAGTGTGTTCACTCGCAACACCAATGAATATGCAAATCGTTCGCTTTTTATAATCAGTTCGACAGAAGTAACCTAAAGTCAGGGCAAGGTCAGCTGGTAATACACGCATACTTAATAACACCAGATGTAAACATCAATGTAATAGCTTCAATTAAAAGGACCTTTGTGCCATTAACAGTATTACCTTGAATCACTGAATAGAACAATCTCTATGCTAATTTAAGGTCAATGAAAACAGGCTTATCTTGTAAAAATATATATATATAATTAAGCTTTTTGGGGTCAGAGATCCTCTGCTGTTAAACTATGAAAAATTACTTAAAAAAAAAAGAAAGCACCAACTTTCTCCAACCATATCTTTTCAGCTATGGTGAGATTAACCCATATTGTTATCTCCATATTTTGAGTTGGAAGTGTGAGTAACAGTGTAGAACATGTGTGCATTTATTTTCTGCATTATTGGCATCAGGGTAAAAAGTGAACTGGCCAACTGCTGATTTTGTCCTGTTCAATACGACAGCAGCGAAACATTAAAAGTAACGATCCCATAATTTTTAACACACTTTCCCATTGTTAATGATTGATTGCGAGAGTGCACATAAAATACAATAATTACACATTGATCTCCTTCCTCACAAATCCCCTTATTTCTCCTCTGCCGGGCCAAGTGAAACGATGCAAAAACATTTTCAAGCTGTAAACCTGCGTTTCCCTGGCCCGCACATTTCTGAATTTATGAAAGGGGTTATCTTAGATGTGATAAGTGTTGGGACTAGCAGGAGCTGTCACGTCTCAGGGATCAGGACACAGTTTAAGTGGAAAAGACTGTGTGTATGTTACAAGAACCAAGAGCTCAAATCAAAGTCCTCATCTGGAGTCTCCTCTATCTCCTTTAAAGCATACAGGCTCGTCACAGCCCTTGAACATGACGCTGCTTTTGTACGGAAGTTAAAGGTGAGGGAAAAAAAAAAAAAACTTTGTGTAAAAGTTGGGAGAACAGATTCATTCCAGAATTAACAATCCCACATTTTAGTGAGGATCTAATAGGTTCTTAATGGGTTTTCTGGGCCTGAGGGTTCAGAGTGCAGCAACATTTCAATTCAGGCACAATAAAAAATATGAAAAAAAACAACAAAGTTTAAAGCTGCTCATGCATCAGCGGTGACCTTTTGTTACAAACTCTCTCCATCACAGTAAAGTGAGACTAACTTAATGTGTGTTACTAATTGCGCAGAGCCACCAATATCCATCTGCAACTTGACATTCCCTGCTAGTGTGGATTCAAAGGGGAGCTGGTTTGTGTTTACCAGGTGTGGACTGTACTAATAAAGGGACGAGGAAAGCATGACAACTCTCCTTCACGTTTCATAACAGAGGGGCGCTTGCCAGGCACCTTTTGGCACTTAACGAATCGTGTTTACACGGAGCAAAACAATTTATAGCTCCTGTCCGTGACTGTTTGACAAGCTGCCTGCACACTTTTAATATATTCTCCGTCCGAGGAATGGTGCACAGCAAGGATGTCCACTTGCCCCCCCCCCCCCCCCCCCCCCTCCTCGTTATGCATACATGCATGAACACAGAAAAATAATGCAGTGCAGACTTGTTAGGACCTGTAAAGGGTTGACGTGGTCCTGCAAGGCTTCTGCTGCAGCTCTAAGTGAAGCTCGCCTTCAAAAGTAGTAGCTGCCGGAGCATTTGAAATGGAATGCTGACCCACTTAGCTCTGTTGTTAAGCATGAGGGGTCTGTGGGAACGAGCACACACAACACACACACAAACAGGCGCGCACACGCACTACATGCATGCATGCAGACATGACTTATGCACGCTCCGACACACCGCTGCGAACACACACCTCAGCAAAGATAAAACAATCCCCTCGCTGATAAACAAGTTCTTGGGAAACAACAAAAATAACTTTAATGTATTCACGGACGGGGCTTTGTAAGGCTTTTGCTCGTTGAGAGCTCCCACTCCTTCCCACCATGACAATGCTGCCTCTAAGCCACTGATACCTTGGATTGAGGTTTCCGTGTGTATGCGACCTTGCATGTTTTGTGTGTGTCCATTTGCCTTGAGGTGGCTGTGTGCATGGATATCGTGTGAAGGCAGATTCAACTGGTGCTGCCTCTGAGCCAATGACACCTTCTTGTTTCGCTATCGCTTTGATGTGCTGCCTGATTCTCCCGAGTTATTCTTTCTTTATACCCCCCAGTTGCTTCTGCTGCACAGCAGGGCGGCTGTGGTCAGTGGCTTACATAAACGCCCAGCCACATCCACTCACCCTCTGCTAACTTTTTATGTTTCATCTTACAAACACAAACTGCGACAATGTCTTGTTTAGCCTTTAGAGATTTTTCACATCTTCTTCCTACAATACTGTGAAACCAATGTCTCATTCAGTAGGTTGTTTCTTTCTCTTCGTCAGTGTGGGCTGATCCTGTGTGATAAATATTGTGAGGTTTTGTTTATTTTATTGATTTTAAATCTCTACCTTCTCCCTGCAAAGGAAGAAAGGAAGTTGACCATTCTCAACTTTGAGAAAAACTCCACAGAGCCTGAGGCTAAAATAAATACTTCTGAACTGCGTCTAGCCACATACTGCCAAATTGAACTGCACTATATACAAACAGCAACACTCAACAACTGAGTTATAAAAAAAAAAGGACTGGTTTTATGAGGTAGAAACACACAGAGGTGCCGCCATTTTTTTTCAGTACTGCAGAGTGGACATGAACCCAAAGCTGAGGTGTGTTCAGTTTAACATTCAACTCCTCCAACATTATGTTTTGAAAGGAATACTGTTTATGTAAATTATGGACATTTCTGAAGTATTAGTGTAAATGTAATTTCCTCTAAAGGGATTATTTTACTTACATTCTCTTATGCAGAATTATGTAACACAATATTTATTTAATAACCTGTATATAAATATACTTTAAGAAGCCTTTTACATTAGTTGGTCTGTAAAAAAGTAACTAATCTTCAGCAAAATGAGTTCCATATAAAAAATGTGAAATAAAAATAATGAAAAATAAAACAATAATAATAATAAGACCAATCCATACCATAGAGAGTATCTACGTATAAAGGCTGCTTAGAGTGAGCACTGCAGGCCTACACTTTTTCAAATTAAAAGACCAGAACAGGCTCACTGTAACACAAAACCAGAGGTGCCTCAGAAAAATCAAGGGGCCATTCCTCCTCCTGAACACAAAAGAAGAAATCTCCTCCCAGACTTCACTTTCAAGCACTTTTTTACTTTCTGACACACAAGAGGCTTTAAAACCCTACTAATCTATTCCCTTAAAAAAAGAAAAAAAACAGTGTTTGCTGTTGAAACTGTCATTTCTTTAAAGAAGTGGGAAAGAAACCGACTGTAGCAATCAGTGCAGGAAATGTACACTGAGCAGACATAACCCCAGCTCGGGTTGCTGCCTTTTAATGGGATGTTTTTTTAACTGATACAGACTGCACCCTGGATGATCTGAAATAGAAGCATCAGGCCAACATAAAGGGATTATAAACACTCCCCAAACACAGAAGCTCATTTGTATCCTCTGTTTGTGTTGTTATTTTCTACTTCTATTAATGCCTTAGCAACTGTGCTCAGGAAAGTGCTGAACTAATGCAATTGCCTTAACTAACTTTGTGAACTAATTTAACATTTGAGCATTAATCATGTGCCACATCTATTGCCTCGAATTAGAAAGTAGAACAAATGTGTACATTTTCGTAGACTGTGTCGCTCTGTGTTACGTACAGAGAAAATGCTCGAGAGAAAATATGTAAGTACTGACGGATAACAGCCCTGTAGTGTATTCAGTATTTTTCCACAAGGCACAAGAAACCCATGTTAAACGTCCAACACTTTAATGTCTGAAAAGGATGTATACATATATATGTAATAATCTACAATTATATTTGCACATCCCATTTGAAAATAATGTGTCATGTAGTTTTTACAAATTGCAGCTAGAGAATATGAATTTCTGCAACTGCCAGGTGTATCAGAGTTTAGTGTATATACTGTAGCTGCAGAGCCTCAGTAAAGCAAAAACTGTTGGTGCCTTAAGGGCATTGTCAAAACACTGTAATATATTTCAAATTTGCAATTACATCCGTAGAAAGGTGATGTTTGGTAAGATTTAAAAAAAAAAAAAAGAATACTGACAATGTGAAATTGCTGTGTCAGTGTTCCCATATACCGGCTGGCAACATATCAGAAAAAGTGAAGGTACGGCGCTGATGGATGACTGATTGTCTCCTCTGATTATTGCTGTCATCATCCTTTTTCCTTTGAGCCAAGCAAAATATATGTGTGAGCGCTCCCACCCGTCCTCAAAGGAGAACTCGTGCTTCCATATTGGAAACCACTGAGCCAAGTAATTGGTGGTTTATTTCGTTCTATATTTCCATATACAGCTCAACATCATGTACTGGCTTTGTTTACATTTATATAGTAATCTCACCATGGTCAGTAATCTGACATGATTAAGATGTTGACGTCCTGTCTGGATTATTTTATATTTACTGGCATTTTCATAATACAAGCCAAATGAAACAAAGCTACAGCTTTAATTGTAAAATACTGTATGTAGAGCAGATTTGTAGGTATTGTAATACATATAGTATCATTGCCTATTTATAATTCATTTAGAAAAACCTGTTGCTGAGCTCCACAAACGGAACAACAGAGCTGCACTCCACTCTACAATGAACTTGTTTACCAAGCCTAATTAGCACTATGTGAATGCTGGCTGAAATGCATGCTGCATTTACAGTAAACATCCTTAATGTTGTCACAGGAGGCTTGGAATTTGTTTACTTGATAGCAGACACGCGGTCTCCACTGGCAACCTGAAGCTCCAAAATATTCCTCTCCGTGCACGCTACACCTACGCTGCAGCTCAGTCGGCAAGTCGCCATTCTCCTTCTGACTGTTAATTAATGAACTGCTCAATCATCAAAGGAGCCAGTGCCACAGCAAGTGGGGAGAAGTATTTCATATTTGGAGACTAATTCATAAATGCTCTGACTGGTGTGTCAAGAGAGGGGCATTATAACGAAAAAAAAATGGAGGAAAGGGAAGATAGCAGGAGGGAAGTGATGAGTTTCTAGGCCTGGATGTGTGGAAACCAACATGAGCTTCCTGCACAGTCCAGATTCATGTAGAAACTGCTTCATATTTATTCTTATCATTACTGAAAGGAGGAAAAAAGGCTGCAGGGATAAATATTTGCCTCTTTGCCAGCGAGCGTTTGATTGACACCCGACCTGGCAACAGCACCAAGCCAAAGTACACGAACCTCCCATGGTAACTGCGGCTTACAAGACAAGAACAGACAGTGTGAACTGTTGTATTGAAGAACAAGTACGTCAAGATGCTCATTAGCTCATTAGCCTACAAAATGGCATTGGTTGTGCACTTTTTCACAGCCGCATGTAAATTTGGTTGCTGGCTTGTTCAGTGGGTCCAGCACAGAGGCTAGAAAGCTAATTATTGTGCACTGTTGTACAGCGTGACATGTTCCTTCATTATGAAGAACATGGGCACTGTAGTTTATTTTGAGTCAGTCTCACACATAAGTTGCAGTAAATTCTCACCAGGGCATCAAATGTGTATTCATCCACTGCTGAAAATAGTCCCCAAGAAATTAGCTATTTACTCCTGTTTTATTAAAGAAGAAAAACTTTGTGAGGCACTTTTAAAGATTTATGTCTTTAGGAGGAAGTAATGGGCTGGAGGTTAGTGCAACAGACAGGTTCAGAAAGTCAGAAAGTATTGATAGTTGGACAAACTCTGCAAATTTAGTGTAAAACATGATCTTTCTCTTGTCTGTTGACTCATATCTTGTGGTTATTGTTCGCACACTTCATCACATTCTACTTCCTCATAGGAGAATCACCTCATAGACTATATAAGTAAGTACCAGAGGCTTCCTTGTGTAAGTGTTGGCAACAAGCTACTCTCAATACACTACATTTAGATGAAAAACATCCTGTTTACCGAGAAGTCGTGTCAGCACAAGTTCTAGTAGGTGAGTTTTGCCTGCGTGCAGTGACTGCAATTTGCAACAGCCAGTGCGGGAGTGAAGTAGAGGAATGCCCTGAGGCTGGTGCATCAGGCAAGTAACACTATCAAAACCAGTATGAGGATCATGAGACAACTTGTGCCAGCTCTCATGTTTAGGTATCAAAGCTCTGAGAGCAACACAGTCTCCGAGCTCAGGTTAGGGTTAGGGTCGGACACTGAGCTGTTAGAAATTATGCTGTGTGTGTGTGCTTAAGAAATGATGGTGCTACATGATCAATCACGAGATGGGCTGAGCTATCACGAGACTGTGGCTGGGACGCTCTCTTAAAACAGTGCTTTATTCTTCAAAATCATTTGCTCTCAAACTGCCTTTTGCACTAGTGCTCTGTTCTGTTCTGTGTCACTTTCTTTGTTCATTATCAGTTAATCAAAGCATTCAGCTCTCAGCCACCACTGAGTCATCAGACCGCTTTTACACCTGGCATAAATAGATGTAAATAGACTGAAGTATGTTTAGACATGCCTCCAAATTACATCTTAGCATTCTGAAGCCAAGAGGCACAGATAGCTTTGAGCTTACAGCTTGTCATGCCCTTTCGTTTGTCTGAGGAATTTTAAACACTTAACTTAATCTGGGGTGTAATTGTGGGAGCTATTCCCACAGTGTTTCAAACAGCTGGTGATCAAAAGTATAAAAAAACATGTCACTCTGACAAAAAATAATTTAATTAAATCCTGAGCAAACAACTATCAACAGAAATATTCTTGTGGAGAATCATTATTCAGTCCTTATTTGTGTGTTTTTATGTTTATCAAAATCTCTGAGACAGAATCAAGTTGCATATTTTATCAGCAGAGGGATTTTGATGCTACAGGTTCTATGCACATACAGATTTAATGCAGTTCGCTCCTTTTTTATTATTCCATACTGATATGTCGATTGATTACATATGTGCACAAACACTAGCACAGCGTATGTTGTCCTGCAGATAAGAGAGAATAAACTAAACTGGGCTTGACTTGATCTTAAAGATCAGCACTCCTGCTCTGAACAGTGGGCAAATGCATGCTTTGAAGCTCGTTGCAATTTTTAAGAAAAAAAAGGGGGGGGGGTCCTCTTCAAAGATCTGCTTATGCAACAGACGGGATTTTACCTCGGGTCCTCTATACGGGAAACCAAAGATTTACCAGTCAGCAGAAGAGCAAATGAATCCTTCCTGTCCAAGAGATGCTTATATGGTTACAAGCAGAGCTGCTTCCTCCTGTTTCTATCATATTGCTCTCTCTTACACCCTGGGAACTGAAGCCCTGGGGGTCTAAGTGTGGCCCTAGAAGGTCAGAGGTCATCTGTTTTACACCTGGACACACCAAGCCCACCCAGTGGCAGGTGTTCCAAGTGACCAGTTACGACCTCCAGGCAGGTAATCGCGACCCACAATGTATTTAAGTGGTCCACTGGGACTACAGCTGGGGTTATTATATGTATAGACAATATGTCACTTCTAACCTCTATCAGCAGGGATCACAAATGTAAGAAGAAAAGGTGGATTTACGCCAGGATACGCTCATGGCCACGATTTATCACACAGGGTACCATTATATAGAAACCATATGTTTTCAGTTTTTCCTGGCCTGCACCCCTGCGAGGAGGCGACGGAGTGCAAGCAGTGAAGTGAAAATCTATATCGGTATAGCTACAGGTAAGAGAGCAAGTCACAAGGTTGGCTGCGTGTTTTCAAAAAGCACATTTGACCATATATCAGCTACTCAACCATAGATGTATTATTATTTTTATTTTTTTTGATACCCAGGATCCGCAGGAGTTGAGGCACTGAAGCGAGAATCTGGGGGATCTATCAACATGCAGCAGCCACGAGTAACAGGAGAAACCACAGGGATGAGCTTCTTAGGTGCACAGGAACCACAGGGGATGTTAATATATACAATATGGGATTTGTATCCAGAGTGGAAGAATATGTATCTCTACCTGGCTGAGCCCAAGTGCCCTACAGAGATGTGATATTAGATCAGTGTGTAGCGCTCTGAATCATATTCCATCATGCTCACAATATATTAAATTGATGTCGTTTCTTCCTAATTGGTGCGTCTCTCTTATCCATCTGTGGCTGCCTGTGCTCTTCTGGGACCTGGCTGTGCTCATTACAACACGTATGTTCAGGAGAACAGAGGTAGAACATGGCGTCTTAAAGATGCTTTTGTGGCATCTGCAAATCACAATCAGGGTTTGAAAATGACACAACAATAAGCAGGTTGGTCTTCTTGCTGAATTTCTGGGGTTAAGGGAAATGATAAAAAATAAATTACACCAGAATTTTATGTTTTACAAACTGCAGCGACAAGAATACTGTACATTGCCTCTTTTTTTTCTTTTTACCAGCCTCCTCAAAGGATTGCATGTAGCACAGTGATAAATTGGTTCTTTGATCCTGGGGGCTGATTCCCAGCCTGAGCAGTAACCATCTTCAAAACTAGTCTTTTCTCTAAGGAGGACATGGGAATCTTTATCAGCATAATCCCAGATACAAGCAGCGGTGCACACGAAGCAGACTGTCAAAAAACGGGGGCTAAATAAGGTCTGAAGAAATTAAGCTAGTTGATGTCGGCTTGATTTCATCGTCATTTTGTCGGCAAGATGACATTAGCATTTAGTACAGCCCTAGTGCTGAATTGCTCTGTTCTTAATCTTTCATTTGTCATTCATCTCTGTGCCAAACTATTAAAATCCTTCTTGTTAGCACGGTAACATTTGCTAATTAACTCCAAACACAAAGACAAAGTGGCGCTGATGCAAGTAGTTGGTGGTGAAAGTGCATTTTGACCCGATGTGTTATAGTTTATGGTAAGGCAGGACCCAAAATGAAGCCAACATTAGGGAAACGTGAAAAATATTTAATGAATAAGAAGAACTTTACACAAACAAACTGGTGAACCAACTGAACAGAAAACCGAAGCACTAGGGCGCACAAGGAACATGAACAGAAACAAGAAGCACAAGGCAACATGAGGAACATAAACAGAAAGATGAAGCACGAGGAAACTCAGGGGACGACAACAACAGGTAACACCGAGGACGATTACAGCAGGAACCAGAAGCTCGAGGTAACAAGGACAGGTAACACATGAACAGACGAACGGAAGCACAGAGACTAAATACTCAGGAGGAGGGGAGACAATGAGACACAGGTGCAACACATTAGGGCAGGGCAGGTAATCACACAGGAGGAAGTAAACGACCTGAAATGAGACAAGAAGTGAGTATCAAAATAAAACAGGAAGTACGAGACAAAGAACACTAAATACAAACATAAATTCAAACCAAACCATGACACGATGATGGTGCTAGATAAACAATCTGAGGATGAAAACATTTAGAAAAATGTGGGCTTGCAAACCAGACGTAACCAAAGTTCAGGGGTTTCAAGACATTTCACGCAAAACCAGAAATGTCAAACCTCCCTGTGGCACTTTTGAAGTCAAAGGGTCACCAAAGTAATCAGGATTTATTCTCCGGCAAACATGAATGTCTGCACAAAAGTTCATGGTGATCCATGCAATTGTTGAAAAAAAGAGTTGAACAAAATGATGTATAATGACAGCAAGTCAGGAGGTTGACTTCATGTTTACGAGTGCAACTCCAGGTACAAACCACACAGAATGCTGTTATAGACAGTGATTATAGGGCATGAGCCAGTAAAATTGGACTGTTTTTTCCAGTTCTTCACTGTGAAATTCTTGGTCAAGCTTGCGAGTTGTTTGTGGCTTGCTCCTCTGACCTCATTTTAAATGTGGTAATGCTGTTGCAATTGGTCCACTTGAGTTTCAATCTGGCAGATTTCACTCTCTCGGCAGTAAATATTGAATTTAAAATGTTTAAAATTTTCAGCATGTCCAGCGGTGGAGCACAGAATTTTACAAAAGGTCACGGGGAGTTAAAACCACCAATATTTTCTATGAAACTTTTTCCCTTCCTTGACGTTCGTGTCATGTTTTAAACACAACCATTGACCACAAACAAGTATAATTGAATCTGCAACACTCCACTGACATCCACATTTAATTTCTTGTCATCAGCACAACTGGGGTGACATAAATTAACATGGTAATCACTCCAGCATTGAATTTATAAACCGAGAATCATTAATAAGATGCAGAGTTTTTTTATGTTTTATTAAAAAAAATTCTAAATATGTCAGCTGCAGCAAACTCAGTGGGTGCTGATTGTGTTTGGCCTAGCTGGAGTTCGTCAAGCACAGTCAAGTATGTATCATTTATCAAATGCTGATTTACACAATGAAGTATATTTCAGCTGGTAATTAGGACATCCAGAGCTGCTGCTGATAGTTATGCACAAAAAGAAGGGGAAGGAAAACAGAAAAAGCTTGCATGCTAGTGACTAAGTTTCATGCACCTTTTGTTTCCTTGTCAGACTGAAATCAGATACATAAATATTACACAACTGTGAGCAGGGGGAGCACTCAAATAATGCTGAGAGTCACCGCTTTTACTGAAATGAATCCCACGAGACGCAGTATTCAGACTGGCGGGTATCCTTCATTTCTTTCTGTCGGATTACAGCTTTAAAAGCGGGGTGATGTCTGAGCATCTCTTGTCAGCAAGACATTGGCATAATGGTTTGATAAACTCCTTCCTTTCCCTTGCAGCCGACTATAATTGGAACAAAAAGAAACGACATGGCAGCAAATCCATACGAATTTCACAAGCAGTGTAGTCGAAGCAAGAGCAGGCAAGATGTTTCTGTCAAAATAACAGCCATCTCATCACCCTGAATCACAAAACCCAGCTGAAATAAAGAGTGTCCTCTCCTTCTGAGCTGTTCTATAAATGGACACTAGCTAAATATTATCAGCAAGAACAAAGCACACAAGAGGTTCAAGCTGGAATCACAACAACTACTGAATGGAGGAAGCCTCCTGATTGGACTTTAGTGACCCCATGACTTTTCCTCAAGTGCCAATATGAAGAGTAAAAGCACCACTCAACTAGCTGTAGCTGTAGACAAAAGAAAATCAATTGCTTACAATTTATAGGCATGCACTCCAGGGTTGCAAATGGATATACTGTTGTACAAATGGGTCACAACCTCAAAGTGTTGGGCACCACTGATCACCAACCTTATCAGGCTATGAGGTTACTGGGTAATGAAGTCCTTTAAATGCTCAAGATTTAAAATAGTCTGCCGTCATGACATGAAAACACAATTCAGGTTGGCGAGGTTGCAGGAAAATCTGAAGCCAACTTCATCATGGCTGCCAAAATATTAAGTGGTTTCACCTTCCAGTTCTGTTGGTGCTGCTTTAAATTTATGAAGAACAAGTAAAAGAGCATTTAGAGAAAGGCGAAGCTGGACAGGTTTGTTTTCCATCGGTTTATGTGCCGTATCACTTTAGCTAATAAAATTCATAACACCTGGTTGACAAATAGTGTTTTTGGCCGGTAAACATCATGAGCTCAGGAGCTGGCAGACAGGTTCACAAGCAGCAACAACACGTTTCGAACTGAATTTATTTTTATTTTGCTGGCAGCAAACTTTGTCCGTGTGCCACAACGTGCCTGCGAATCCTCTCTATGTGTGATTGCTGCATCGTTTTGGGTAAGCGTGCATCTTCCATGTTCTCAGGTTGTAATCTTGAGTCATGATGAGTCAATTTACCGACAAGCTGGTTGCGGTTTATCATGGATTATGTGCCAGCTGTACTACATGACTGTGGGAGGTGTATTATCCTTACACATGTCTGTTTTGCATACCTATTAACCTGGGCTAATCCATTCAGGCTTGTCTGTTAAGGACCATATGGAGATATTCATCCCAATTCACTAATGTGTAATCATCCTAAATACTGAAAAGACTGAATGTCATGAATACAAGGTGCATTCTGCAAAGCAAATTACGATGTCAAACGGCTCGATTATCAGTCTCAAAATGTAAATTATGATTTTAATTTTTCATTTAGTACACCAACACAAATTTGCATAGCTAATATTGCTGATTTCAGACCGCTAATGACAGAATACGCTGTGGTGATATTAACTATGTCAGGTGAAGGAAAGTAAATTAAATGATTGTTTGATTAAATAAAATGGCATTAATTCAATGTATTCTTGATTGAAGCATGATCAGATTATGTTAACAGGTGATTAACCACCAGCGGATGTAATTAATTTGATAAAACACTGCCATTTTAATCGCTTGATTCTTGTGCTTTATGATTTAATGGACTTGCTTATTCTTCAACTGCCTTTGTGACTAATTAATCTAACCTCAGTTAAATTTGCTCTCATTTTTATTAATACATACATTTGTTTCCTTGTAGTCCCATGTTTTTTTTCTGTTTTTCATTTTCTGTATTTTTTATATTAACTCTCATATAAAGGACTTAGTTGCAATACAATGATGGGTTCATAAACTTTGTCAGTGTGAGAGTCGTCCATCTCTATTTTTCACCATCCATCCATCACTATGCAAATCTATGATCTCAGACAACTCACTGAAGTTAAGCAGATTAGCGAACGTGTTGGGTCGAGCTCAGGTTAAGCACACACGTTTGGGTTGCCTGTGTTATGCTCGGGACTTTTTTATTTTTCCACCTCAGTGCCCCCCTTGCTTTATAGTGTCTCAGACAGCAGTTAAATAGGAATGTTATCAGTCTGTTGGAGCCTTTGTCAGGGCAAGTTTATGTGGACATATGCTATGGACACATGGAGATGTTTTCCTTCATTGTTTATTTATCCTCATTATGTCCAGTCTGCCTTCTGTGCTTATGAAATTTTAAGACCATTGGACATAATCAGTAATGACATGTTATGATACTTAAAGACACAGGATATGTTTATTTTAGAGGAAATCATTCAGATGATTTCTAGGGTGGTAACCAAGCTTAACTTAATGTTAGAAGCTGCTGGATATTAAAGGTGCTATATGTAAGTTTTTCTATTGCTACATAGCCAATGTTAGCATTTACAGCTGTGTACATAACAGTCTAGAAGAAACGTTCACTATCAAACTTCATTCCTTTGCTACTGTCTATAGTTGTGGAAAACCACCCTCTTATTTTGCTTCTATTTTCATCACTTCTCTTCTTCTACTGAAGCTAGCATGCTAACCAGCTAGCCGCAGCCCGGTCAGCCCGTTTTCGTGCCTTTCTGATACCGAGTCACTGCGGCATCCAGTTTGCCCTGATGAAGTAGCGCTCTCTCACACTCTTAGCAAGACAGGGAAGTAAACAGCTGTTAATGCTAACATTGGCTATGTAGCAATACAGCTTACAAACAGCTCCTTTAAATCAATAAAATAATGGGAAGATAGCACATTGAACCTTCAATTTAAGAAAAAAGTGACATTGAAAACACATTCCCTCCTGAGCTGTGGGTGGCTTTCAAAAGTGGAGAATTTTTCAAAATCAGTTCAGATGTATTTATAGTCATATCTTTTCAAATTCAGTGGGCCTTAATGGTTTATAAAAGTTTTTTTCTTTTTTTGGAAATGTGCCTCTGAATATGACTGCTGGGAAATAATAGTGTTTTGGATGGAAGCCTTCCCTCTGTGCTCTGCTGCCTGTTTCATTTTGGCTGTATTTCTTAAGGCTCTTAAACCCCAGGCAAATCCAGGCACTCATTTGAACCACTCTAACCTTCTCCCTTTCAGCCTCTCTCTCCTTTCCTTTCTCTTCTAATCAAGATGCAAGCGTCTTTTTTTTTCCTCTTAAAAATGCCACTTTTCAGCTCTTGAGAAAACAAACAAACTTAACATAATGAGAGAGGAATTGTCACCGTTTCAGCGGTCCTTTCCTTTTCCTGTGGCAAGTGACGACGTGCCGGTGAAGAAAAAATAATTAGGCTTTTGTTGACAAGAGTCGAAGTGGTGGAATTCTACCGGCCGCGGATCAAAACGATCCATTCATTAATTTAATTGGCTGCTATGAGATGGCGTGGGTGTTTCTATGACTGCGTTAAACAGTGATACTTGTGGCGAATGGGAAATCAGATATGGCCGTTCTTTGTGACTGCAGAGAAGAAGAGAGAGGACCCTAATCAGCCTCAGAGATCTATGGAGGTTTCCCCCCCTTTTTTTTTCCACCATATACAATGTTCCTGCTGAAATCTGTGGGAGAATGACTCTGAATGAACCCTGCCTATTATAGGGCTTCGCTCTGCATTAGTGTGCAGGCTAGCAAACCATGCTAATGCGCTCTCGCTGCTGCACTCTCTCCTCTTTTACTCACTGCACACACACACACACACACACAAAAGCCCCCTGTGTTTGCGAGAGCACAGAGGGGGCTCACATCTCACTTTACCAGAGCGGAGCCATATCAGGAGGATATTCCAAACTGTGTCTCGGAGGAGGGAGACAATAGCCACATCTGATCAAAGTGGAGGAGATGCATGACACTTGAATTGAAGTTCATGCGCTGTCTGCAACATCATGTTCATAAAGAGAGTATGACAATGAGGTAGTATTACAGAGGAAAATGACAGAAAGGAGAGAGAAAGGGAAAGGAAAGAGAAGTGGTGCAGAAATATCCATAATATGGAGACAGAATGAAATGTAGAAAAAGGGGAGAAACAAGAGAGCAAGAGCTGTATAATCTAGAGTGACAGAGTGACAGAGAAGGAGGGGAGCGCTGTACATAAAGGCATGCCTGTTGAGTGACACATATGCCATCCAAGTCAAAGAGGACTCCTGTCTATCCAGCAGCGTGACAGATAGCGTCTCCAGATAGCTGATAAGCGCTCTCTGCAAGTGACCGACCATGACCTCTTTCAAATTCCTGCCTTGCATACTCTAGACAGGCAGTTTCTAATATTTACCATCCGAAAACCTCTGCGGATCCATTACAACCTCCTATTACCCCCTTGCGATGTAACATATCCTCGACTTTCTCCACATTGTTGTCTAGCTCGCCCCTGGTCCTCTTATGCTACCGTACAAAAGGGATCAGATGTACAACAGGCGCCGCGCTGGGATCTGGAGAAAAAGGAGATTCGGTGACTTTTTACATGCTGAGTGGCGATGAATAGATTTGAAGAGAGACTCAGCCTTGTTAAACATATGGCTTCTAGTCTGGAAAAGAAATAACTTTGGAGTATCTGCTGAAAGTGTTGTTGAAGTGGTAAGCCCCAAGAATCTTGTGTGTTTCCCTTTTGGCAATCGTGTGTTCATTGCTGTGGTGTTTCTGCACCACATTCCCAGACATTACTTACAATTCAAAGCGTGTGTCCAGTGCTGAGACTTTGGATTTGTTGTTGGGGATTTTTCTTGGCTCGTCTTATTTGTCTGTTCTGCCACGGTGGGTATCACTGCTAACGCTAACTACACAACTTCCTTGCAGTACTTTAAGTCCCTGTGTTCCCTGCACAAATAATAATTCGGATATGTCAGTCAGTGAAAGATTGGAAAACAATGTCATACCATATGAGTTCTCTGAACTTCACTTTTCTTATTTTCCTTCTTTCTTTTTTTTTACCCAGCACACTGAAAGCAAAAATGCTGTAAGACAACAAACTCTGCATCCTTACATACTTTCGACTGCACGCACGGCAAACCATAACTGCAGCCTCAATCAATCAACTTTGTTTCTTTCAGCCTTGCACAGAAGCTGCACACACAAGTCGTCTCCACCTGGGAGTGGATTCAATCAGCAGAGAACACACGCTTTGAGGCAAATGCCTCTTTGACAGTAAATGTAACCTTTAAGAGCACGTGTTGCAAATCTTTGACAAACAAATGTGGTGATGCATCTGGGTGGAAACTGGAAAATCCAACAGACAAATAGGGTTTTATGTTACACATAGAAGCCTTAGGTTGAAAAAGGAAAAGTAAAGAAGAAGAAGGGAAAGGAAAGGAAAGGAACATAAACACACGGAGAGAATGCCAGGGGGCATTTAAGTGTATAAAATGAACCAATGTGAATCCGACAAAAAAACAAACCCCCCTCTGCTCTAAAAAACAAAGCCAAAAATTGTGCCTATGTGTCTCCTAAGGCTATGTTGAGCCAGCGCTGGCTGATGTCATGCTTGGTGCAGTATACAGATGTCCCCTCGCTGAAGACACACAAAACTAGATGTAGATTGGGAAGCAGCTGTGTCTCACGCCAGTGACTAGACAATAGCATTAAGAGAAGCAGAGGGAGATCATCCTGTCCCATGATGGTGTGACTCCATGTACTTATTGTGTTTATCTTCTGCCAGCAGTAGTTCTGTTTCAGAGGCAGTTTGTGAGATGAAAGTGGGAAAAACGAACATCGTGATGAAGGCACAAAGAAACCAATGTAAGAGTAGCTGTGTGGTGCCGCTATCATCGTTTGTGGTCATATTGACCCCTTCACAGATTTCGCCCATAGCCTTTCATATATGAAAGTTTGGATGAATAGGTAAACCCGCCACTGGAAAAGTCATTTCACTCTATTATGATTTGATTTGAAATGTACGCCCCAAGGAGGAAAACATCACCCATAAAAATGACCCAGAAATGACTCTAAAAGAAGTGCTACGGCTCACACTGGTGCACTTTAATTTTGGGAAAACGTCAGGTTCAGTGCGTGTTTCCTGCAGCAGTTATGGGACATTTTTCTTGTGTTTTCCCTCCATCCTTTAGCTATTTATTCATCAAAAAGTCTTCCATCAAACGCATCACATAAAATAAATAGTACGTCTTCTCTTTCATCAGACAGCTCTGATCATTTAGGAAGTGCCATAAAACAGAGGGTGTCCTGCAGAAAGCCAACATTTTAACCATCATTACACTGTCAGTTTCAACATAATTACAATGCCATACATTCATTCATGCACTTTCCACATGCAGGGCCCCAGTTGGAAGCAACTCCTGATCTGTGCATGATAATTCCGGATTATCACAGTGAGTAGCCAATACTACCCACTGTTCTCTTTCTCTTCGGATGAGAGAGAATGTCACATCAAACCGCATGCTGAAAACCAGGCGGGTTAATGCTGCCTGGCTCCCCGACATCCATACATACATTGTAGATCAAAAACACTTTAAAAACCAATTCCCCAGTTGTTGTTGTTTTTTTTCGTCTTCTACCAAAAGTCGGTGTACGAGACGTCAGCGAAGACTTGACAAGTGGAACTCTGCTTCAGACAAAGTTCAGCAAATGTATGCAGAAATGAGGAGCTGACCTTAATGTTGCATAAAATGTCTCCAGTCGTGTTTTTACAAGGTATTCAGGTCTGCCAGCTAATGAGGTGACATTAAACTGACAAAAAATCAGTGCAGGGTTTGACACGGCGGCCTCTGGAACAGACACAGACGGCTGCAAAGAGCCAATGTTGCTCCAGTGGTCTTATTTTTTATCGTGTTTACTATGTTTAGAAGAATTTCCTATCATGGTCCGATGAACCCAGTTAGTGGCCCATAGGTGCAAAAATGACCTGTTGACGCCTCCAAGCACCACTCTGAGTAAATGTCCTGTCATCTTCATAGAAACCAATTTAACAGATATTTGCACATTGTGACCTCAATATAAATATTTAAATTCCTTCTTTTTTTTAATGTAAATAATGAGCCTCATGTATGCACAAATTTAGACGTGGTTGAATAATGATTTTATTAAAGCGCCCTCAGATCACAGCAGTGTGCAGAGTTTCTGAGCCAAAACTGTTTATGTCAGTGTTGTGTGCTTTGGTTAATGTGGGCAAAGCAAACCTGGATTCCTCTTTCTACAAAACAGGCGCTGCGTAAAAGGCAAATGAGATTTGCATTTCAGTTAACATTATAATTTACTGGTGCATTTTTCCCCAAACAAATTTGCAATTAATCAAATTACCACAATTAACACAAAAATGCACTTAACACAGTGAATCTGTGGTTTGCCCCAGACAGGCCACACATCCCATATTGATTGTTTTACTGACTCTTTCTTAGTGTTTTACAAGCTTATTGAAAATATGTTTGCAGCTTATCAATGAACAATGTGGCAGCAGATACTTTCCTGTGTGTCCCTGGTTTTAATTACTATTCAACATGTCTGACCTTTCATTTTATATTGGTATTTCCTGAATGGTGAATGTAAGCAGAATGAAATCTGTGGCATTGTGTCTTCTGCTGCAAACTTGAATGAAAAAAAAACCGTCATACTCCATTCAATAATGTATTTTGCTTATTGTCACTGCAGTTGAATGATTGGCCAGAGTTTGATTCTACAGGGCTGTTTTCACATTCATTCGCCAAAAAAGTTTTTCTTTTTGTTCACCTTGAATCTCAGTTTGGACATACAAGAATCAGGCTTGTAAGCCGATCATGGTCCAATATGCAACTACTAAAAGTCTGATGTGGAAACTAAAGTGTGAGAATGCACTTTTCATCTTCACTTCTTTGCATCCAGCAGTAACAGCTTTGAAATCAAAGATTAATAATATAAACTTAATAGATTCTGGATTCTCCTAAAACATGTCTATGGTGGATTTTGAATGTCAAATAATACGATATCAGACCATTATAAGTGAATTTCTCACATTGGCGAGCCTGCCTCATCCGCAGCTTATTGTATTCTGTAGCTGCAGCAGAGCAGGAACGTGATGTATCCACCTCTGATGGATATTGAGGGTTGAGGGGCCTCTGTGGGTTCAGGTTAATGAAGGAAATTAATGAGGAAAAAGCTGCTCCACATTGTCCCTCCGCTCTGTGCTCCATCCCAAGGTCAAAAAACATATCCTGCCCAAAGAAAACTCTCAGGTGCACATTTTTGCCAATAAAAGGAAGGTTTATTAAAAGGTTTATAAGGGCACCAACAAAAAGCATATGCCACATGCCCAGGCTCAAGCAGGACTGCAATCCTCCATTATGCTGGGATATGGGGTTCTAAAGTGATTGGAGTTTTGAAATGGGAGCACACGATGTCAGAAATCTGTCTTCATTTGATGAAATGAAAGTGCAGCTCCGGTCCCACTATGTGTCACCACCAGCAGCTGAGGGATGATGGTCATTCATCAGTGATTCATGGTTGAAATTACCGCTTCGGGAACATATGTCATTTCTATTGTAAAATAAAATAAAATAAAATAAGGAGGGACAATATTACTCAGGTGAGCAGTCAAGCAGGAACATGCCTGAAGGTGACGTGTCAGTTCCTGAGAAGGCTGTATCACCTTGCCACATTTCTGTCAAACATAACCCAAAGCTCAGGAGTCCACGAACACACGCTCCTGCATGTGTTTGTTTATGTGAGCTTGACGTGTGTAATATTTTAGCAAGTTAATTTTCAGAGTTAATTATCTGTTACTGGCACTCAGCAGAGAGATATCTGACTTTGGAGAATGATATTATTATATCTGGCATCAAGGAATGCCAGGTATAATAATCATGTCCCACTACAACAGATGAAATGGCAAATGGGAAGATTAAGAATTCAATCTGGAGAAAAACACACACACACACACACACACACACACACACACACACACACACACACACACATACACAAAGGCTCATTGTACGTGTTATTCCCAGGGTCCTGAACCAAACTTGATGTTATGAGATGTGCTCATGATTTATGAAAGTAACTACTGCATCTTCGGGAGTGCAGTTGTGCTGTCGTCACTCCCAGACAGTGGCCTTGCACACACATTATCCACACACACACACACACACACACACACACACACACACACACACACACACACACACACACACACACACACACACACACAGTAGTGTAGTGGCAAGGGGTAAACTAAAGCAGCACTCAATAAAACCCTGCTTGTTTGGAAGGAATATTAAAATATTCAGCTTGTAAGTCAGAGCTGTTTAGTGTGAATGAGTCCCTTGGTCAGCCCACTATGTTAAATGAAACATTGATATCAAAGCTGGCAATGGCTGCAATGCTGAAAAAGAAAGAAACATTTACAATCCAAATACGCCAAATGGCCCCGAAGAGCACTCATGCCATGTTTATAAAACATAAAGAGATGAATCAAAAATAGGAAGAAAAAGACATGGGAGACTCTCTGGTGTCACCTTTTCTTTGAAAGTGATGAGTAAAGACTCACCTTCAAGTGAAGTAAGGAGAGTTGGGCTGTGAAGTGGGAAGAGCCCCTGAAAAACAAAACAAAGAAGAGCTAATGGTTCCTAATGGTGTGCATTCACGCTGACGCTGCGTCTCACAGTTTGTATGATATATAAACATGAACTTTCTTCTTATAAATATCATTAAGTATGTTTCCACCTTACAAAAACAAACCTACATAAGTCCTTTTCATTTCAGGTGTTTTTGTTTGTTTGCTTTTTGCTCATAACTCAGCCGCGTTTTAATTTTTTCAGATTTATTTAAATCTCATTTTGACATTTACTACAAGTATTCAAATGAAACATTTTTTGGTTCTAACTGCGATGATAAATGAGGGTAAATTTAGACAGAGGTTGGATGCTTATAGTAGCCTGTTAAAGCCTGATCACAACAGCATGTCAAACTCCAAAGTTGCTAATCTAAACATTCGCATCACTGATCAACAGAAAACTGCCTCGGTTGTGCTGGAATGGAGCATGAACCCGGAACCACCCACCCAGTGTGGGGGGATTGAAAAGACTTTCAAGGCTTTTTCTTGACTTCTTCCCCGTTCACAATCAAATGAGTTAGCAAATGTAATCAGAAGTTGAGCGATTACGTCCAGTGTAAAAGATCTTTAACAGTCGCTGACCTCCACTGGTTTAACCTTCTTGCAGTGATGTACACGTGCACTCCAGGACACTGTTACATCACCGCTGGGCGTGGTTCCATTCATATGTGCAGGAAGCCGACAGGAAGTCAGCTATCTCAGCCTGAAGAAGGAGCTAACACGCAGCTAGTAAGCTTGTAAGAGACATTTGAAATAAATTAGGTTATTGTATATTGTCTGACTTAGAGTTAGAGACCAAGCCAGCTAGCTACAGCGGTATTTTCCTGGCTGACTGGCGCTTTAATCCCCAAATTTAATTGGATATAATAACAAAATCACACTGTGCCTTTTAAATGAAGGTGTTTTGTGAACAGGATTTGGACTACGCTTTTTAGAACTTGGAAAGAGTCCAAGAGGCTCTAAGTAGTCATACATGTGTGTTTTTACTGTGTGTTTGCTTGAGTAAATGTCAGTGTGCACCTGGGAGATAGCTACAGCACACAGAGCTACAAAAGAAATCAATAAAATGGGAAAAAAAATAAAAATCAGGCTGGTGGTCATTCCCTTCACCACCACCTTCCTTCCCTGCCTCCCTCCCTCCTTCCCTCCCTTCATCTCTCCTCCTCTTCATCCTTAACCTGTGATTGCCACTCCAAAGCAATCCCTTCTTTCAGTTCTGTCCACAACAAATCCCATTCCCCTGTTATTAAGATGAAGACTTCTCAACAACAGAATCCCTATATGAGGCGAAAGACGACTGTTCTGAACGATCCAGTTGGGTGGGTGCGTATTTAAAATGAGGTGATTATATAAAATGTCTTTTGCCCACATGTTGTTTGTCCTCTCTTTATTCTTTGAATTTAATGAAATCCACCAAAGAGATGAGCAGTGCCCACAATTCCCTTTGATTGTCTGTGCGTGCCCGCATGTGTGTACATGTGAGTGTGTGTGTGTGTGTGTGGGTGACTGTGTGTACATGTGTGTCTACGGCTGTGTGGGCGAGCGTGTGCATCTGTTTAGATTCGTGCCTGTTTGTCTGTGTGCGCTTCTGCCGCTCGGTGGGTGGTGTTAGCGCGCGTTAATGTGTGTGCGCACATGTGTGAGTGTGTGTGAGAGAGTGAGAGAGAAAGTGTGTGTGTGGGTGGGTGGGTGGGATGATCTGTGTTGCAGACTGGGTTTCTAACAGAACTGGAAGGAATAAATCAACCAATTTTCAAAGGTGCCAAACAATTGAAGTGAGAAGGCTTTTCCTCAAATTTCCAGCAGGAACTTTTAAAGCACAATCTTCTTGAAATAATAGACTTTACACTTCTTTGTGGAAATATTCAACCACTGGACCGTCTCCTTCCATTTGGCACACTAATTAAGACTCTTCTCAAAGCGAGTGCGTGCAACAACTTTGACGTCGTTACAGTTTTCCCTCCATAGCACTTAGAGGAAGTAAAAGCAGCTCCCAAGGCCTATGAACTTGCTTTTAGAGGTGCACGCCCTTGGGCTCTGAGATATCTTGTATTTTGTTGAAGGGGAATTTGGTTGACATTTGCAAACAAACACGCAACGCAATTTAGAATACCATAAGCCCTATTTAGACGGGATTAGTTTGTTTTCCTGGAAAGGTGCTGTAATGTAATTTGCATTACGGCTGTCAATCAAGAAAGCCATTCATTTAAGATAAAGGATGTGTGTGATTTCCCTCACATTATCGCTCGCTCCAGAGATGTGGAAAAGGGATGATCTGCACTTTTATTTCTGCAAGCTGCCAAAAAACATAAAACAGTGTTACATTAGAGATGAACTGGGTTTTTCCATTAGCTGATGAGAGTGTGGAGAATTTGTCTTGCACCCTTTACTACCTCTACACATTATTTAACACATCACAGATTCATACTGAATTAAATTGCACGTTCTCACTAAAAATTAAGGATACAGCGCTGCCTTTGATAAAAGTAATAGTGGTGGCCTTAAGGGCTTTAGAGCATGACTCCAATCTAAAGGTCAATGAGTATTAATTGGAAAGGTCATCAAAGGATAGAGTGCCCATGATGACTTCAGGGGATCAGGCTCATTCATAACCTTCTTCTTTTTTTTTTGCTGTGTCACAAGTCTGCAGTCATTAATCTCCCCTGTCTTTCCACCTGCCTTTCCCTCCCTGTCCCCTCGGTGTTTTCCCTCCCCTCCGCATCACCTGACTGCCACACCCACCTGCACACCTGATCCCCTCGTCAGCTCCTCATTATAAGCTACACCTGGTGCTCAGCCATGGCGTTTTGCCCTTCTGTGCCTACCTTGTTTTTCTGACCTTTGCGTGTCTTTTTGCTGCACTCTGCTTTACTTTTGGACCTTTGTGACCTCGCATTTTCCTTACCCTCGAGTCAAGCATTTCAGTCTACAACCTGCTTTTTTTTTTTGTTTTTTTGCGCCCTTACAGAAGGTTTTGTTATAATGTAAAACTGCAAAACAGTTTTTCTCCAAATAATCAAACTCAGCAGCACCAGGCCCTCTGTATACCATGGTTAATCAAATACAAATACTCAGAGTGCTGTTTGTTCATCCAAAAAAAAAAAAAAAATGTATCAACCCATTTAATTGACTCTTGCAATGGCTGTGTAAAAACAAACCCATATGACAATGAGAGATCACTTGTTTCCCATGCAAATCGACTCGTTCCACTTGTTTTCTTGAATCAAGTGGAGCTTGATTCATAGAAATGTATAATTATGCTGGAAATGAGAAAACATCTCGGCCCATTTGAACAATGTACTCTGAGGACACAAAATGCGACCAGATACCTCACAGAGGCAGGATTGCAATAACACAGATACTTTCATGTAGCTATCTATAAATTGGTTCAGTTGCTTACCAGTAAATCTCTCTTTCATACCCGATTTCTTTTTTCTTTTTTTTCCTCACCGCAAAACCTTCAACAGCAGTAAAAGTTTCCGGAGCTACAGTATGAGGAGCTGTAGGCAGTGCTCGTGCAGAAACAAAGAGGAGGTGAGAACTGTCATCACAAAATAGACAGACTGTAATCTCCAAACAACAGAAACCGGCTCAGAAATATGATGTGGTAGCTGGAAGTGGTGAAAATCAGACGTGATTTACGGGGCTCCAGTGAAAATTTTATAGCAGCTGTTCATTGCTTCTGTGGAGGAAAATGGAGTCCCCAGATTTTTCATATGACACCATTCTCTACACAAAGCGCAGATACTGTATTTCAGATCTGGATCTGTCACTGAATATTCAGCTCTGGAATATTGAAGAGCTGCAACTCAGTTTATTGTCTGAACTGTCTGTAAGTGAAGTAAAATGTAACCTGTTGTAAAATGGCTTTGTGGTTACACTTGGATCTTTTTTTCCTCTGTTTTCATTTATTTGTCTCCCTCCTTCGTTGTTATGCTCTATATTGATTTTAGTGTATTTGATTGGCTTTGTTTGTGCATCTGTCTCCACTAAAACATCAGGGGCATTTTTGGCAGATGGAGTCAAATAGCTGTCAGACATTTCCTGCATATAAAAGAAGCTTGCACATCCAACGTGTAATGCAGTCAGATCTTAATGCAAATACAGCGCCTATCCAAAGAATTGAAATGACGCATTAAAGGTGCAGTAGAGAGTGCAGGATTAATTGGATTTAATGGATTTAATGGAGGTATTTTCACTGCAGAATAAAAAATAAACTCTCAAGCTTTTTGCACAACCTCAATAGCTAGTAGATGTCACCAATAAAGCTCCTGAAGTTACTGGTCATACATCTAAACCTTCATCTGGACCAGATCATTCAGTGTTTGCAACAATAAATGCAAGGCTATGTAAGATATGGTTTATATTTCCACATATAATGTGCTTACTGTAAGTGAATAAGCGTCTCTCTCCATCCCCTCCAGACCAACCGATGATGTACCTTCGAGAAAGACACTTAACTGCTAAATGCTCCAGTGGAGCTGCTCAGTGGCCAGAAGTGGAATATTGTGGCTGTACTGAGCAGCTCCCAGCTGTGCATGTGTCTAACTGTATGAATGTGAAGCAAAGCATTGACAAGGAAAGCATCCATGCTCAGTGAATCTTCCCTGGATGAATAAATTCTGAAAACCTATGACAACATAAGTGTGGATAGATGATGAGAATTTAAGTGGAAAGTAATTAAATGTTTGATTGGAAGAAAATCCAAGGTAAGCTCTTGTTTTTGGCTAAATTATTCAACATCTGAAATGCATGTTGTCAACCCTTCTACAGGCCATTATAATTTGACTGATCAGTAATCTCCACAGGCCAGAAAAATGACACAAAAATGTTAAAATCGATGGATTAGTCAAATCTGAAACACTTATACTATTGTTCCTGTGCAGTTATTACAAACACAGCATGGCAAAGTACAGTTATCCTTCTCTCTGTGGTGCTTCATTAAGAATAATTGGCCAAATGACAAGTCACCGTGTTGCACAGCCATTTCATCAGCAGTAGTCACTGTAATTGGGAAGAGGCTCAGCAGCGAGAAGAAGGTTACCCTCCCTAATAGGGAAGGAGTCTGACTTCAAGCTACCACTCCTGAATATAAATATATAATGTAAATGCCTTAGAATACCCTGAAGCACTGAAACGCTTGTTTGAGAGGAACACAAAAGGCCTCAGTGCCGGCGTTCGGCAGCCAAGATGGAGGCGTGCCACTTCAAGAAATCAATAATGAGCCCGACATGGTGCTAAAACCACATAAACAATGTCTGGATGACACCGGCAAGATTCTGTCCTGCTAATGTGGAGGAATGAAAGGAGAGGAGACTTGTCCATGAAAACAAAAGGGGGGTGGGGGGGGGGGGGACTGTGCAGGAAATGCAATAATGAGATGAGCTGATCAGCTTTACTGTTACTGTGGAAAGTAGAGATATTGCTGTGTGGATTTTTAAACCAAGTTAAATTAGTCAGTGGAGAAAGCTCATTGTTTTATAGTGTCATTCATATCATCAAACATGACCACAGGTGGACGCAAATATGTGGACACCCACTAAATGATTGCGTGTAGCTGCCTCACCCATACCCTAGTACTGACAGGTACATGGAATCAAAGCATATGGCCATGCATCAATGACAACATAAAGCCACAGGCAATGGGTTGCACCGATGAGTGACTTTTACCATGGTATTGTCGTGGGAGGCCATCTTTCCATTTATTCAGCCTCATGAGTTTCTGCTCTGTTCAGTTGTAAGTGCTCTTGTTTTGAAGTGGAAAGATGTAGGAACAAGAGCAACTCAACCATGACGGACACAGAAATCACTGTTCACTACCAAGTTTCAACCTGCTTCAGGAAACAATGTCAACAACACAAGAACTGTCCATCAGGAGCTTCATAACACGGGTAAAGGTCTTCACATTTTGGGCCTGATCTGAAATAGGTTTGTGACCACCTGACATGCATGCATTGATTTTTGGACAAGGAGAGACCCAATCCGAAGGGGACTCAAGCACCCGAGCCAGACCTGATACCAAATAGATCCAAGGGTGATTTGTCCTGAAGCTAAAAGAGGTCGACCAAAGCGGACCGTGATGGATAACACAAGACCAGCAGCAGCATTAGCCATTCACAGGAAGCTGTGGTCGAAAAGATTAGCAATATTATCAGAGCCGATACTGAGTACACTCTGGGATTAGACCCAAGACATTTACACGACCCAGTTCATTTGGAACCGGTTCGACTCGGACAAGCCTCAATTTTTCAGAACTGTCTGGAAGGATTGAATCACCCTTCATTCATCAGTCACCTGTTTGCTGGAGAACCAATAATATTTCAGTGCTGTTTGTCATTCCAACTCACATTTTGTCATTTGTCACGTTTGTCATTCGCTACCTTCTCAGTTTGGTGTTGAAGAACTTCAACCTCAGACCCATCCATCACCTTTCTGGATGAAAAGGACGACTCCCCACCTCCTGCAGCCTCGCCAGTGCTGTTGTAGCTGAGTGGGAGCCAGATCCCTGCAGGCAAAGTCTTAAGGAACGCCTTCACTGTACAGTGGAGGCTATAAAAACATATTGATGCTCGTGGTTGAGGAATGAGATACACCCATAAGTAACTCAAATCATGTTTTTATGTCCAAATACTTTAGTCCATATATAGATGGATACACAGTCAGATAAACTGATTTAAGGCTTTTCCAGTAATCCCTCTGGTGGAGCAGGACAGATGCAAATAAAAAGCAGCTGTCAAGTCAAGTCAATCTATTTATACAGCACTAAATCATAACAGAAGTTATCTCAGGCCACTTCACTAGAGCTGGTCTAGACTCCTTATACTTTTGTTTACAGAGACTCCGATGTCTCATCCATATGATCTCAGTTATCCATACCTCTCCACTTAAACAACAAACAGGAGGAACGAATTAATACCAAAAACAACTGAAGTCCTTCCACCTTGGCACAGGCTCCACCCCTGGCAGCTGATTCTGGGTCAGCGTTAATTCAAACAGTAAGACAGAAAATATGGTGGCTTGGACCCCAGCCTGCAAACCAGGCCAGACAAAAAGACTTGAAACAAACTCCAATAGCTGTTTCCTGGCTTCAGAATATCACTCCCATATGCATGAAAAAAAAAAAAAAAAAAACAGGTGACAGAGGGAGAGAGAGGCAGAGATGACCGGATGAAGGGAAGTGAATGCAGCACCTAAAAATAACAACAAAAAAGATTCAAGTTTGACGTGCCAGGAGACGGTTAGTTCGTATTCAGATGCAAATGAGCTTTTTAATTCTGGAAAGTTCCACCTTTTAGCCACACTAACGACTATGATTAAACCTGGTATAGTGCCAGTTAGTGCAGCTCTGCCGCATTCATTGGCAACTTGGTATTTGAAGAATTTTCATGTGGGCTGGAAACCTGGAGAATTCATAATCAAGATCGTCTTCATGAAAAATGCATGGAAAAAGCTTGAGGTTAGAGCTAAATTATAATGCATTATAGCTGTAAAAGTTGAAAGTGTGTATGAGATATATAGTACTGTGCAGTGCTTTATGTTTGTGATTTTAGGGGTTTTTGGGTTGAGGAGACGTAATGTGGCTTTCCTGAGTTGTGGTAAAGCTATAAACTTTACGGTGGCTTTGCTGATCATTTCCACGTGGCTCAAGTCTCGAGTGCAATGTGGCATGCCACCCAAAAAGTAAAGTGATACTTCACCAACTCAATTTTTTTCTTCTTTATTTCCTCTCCGAGCCATTCTGCTTCCACTGATAGATATAAAAAAAAGTAAGGAAACAAGAAACCTGAATAAGTATGACTGCAGACATTTTTTTCATCTAAGAGAGCAATTCCTCGTCCTTCTTGGGCAATATTTTAAAAAATAATTTCGACTCAGGCTGTCGTATAAATATATATGTCGCTGCTCTAAAACATCTTAATATCATCATCTTCCTTAGAGAGGAAGTGGAGGAGGAGGTGGGAGGGAAGTGGGAGGAGGTTATTTTATTGGATAATTTTGCACGAGGTAATGTGAGGTGACAACCTGCTGCGTCCCGCCTGAGGTGCCTCAGGTTTGGGTGTTGTCCGGGAGTGAGTGTGTTTGTGTCCACCGGCTGTAAAGCTGGTCAAATTGTTATAGATGCTTCATTAGGATCCATTAGCTACAGCACAAACAAGGCTCCCATTGCAGAGAGCTCTGCGTATCAGTCACACAAAACAAGGCACAGATTCAAATCTCAAGGACCGAGTGCCGCTGGGGAAAAGTGCACGCGAGGTGACAGATGACATAAACAAGAGGAAGTGTGTCTGTGTGTGCATGTGTTACAGGAGGCAGTTTTTGTTATGTACGTGTCACCGGTAGAGGTGCAGAGTTTTGAGGCGAGCATGAAAACCCCCCACAGGTGCGGGAAGTCATTTCGATCCTGTTGTTTTCCCAGGAAAAAATGCTGACAGGTTGAATAGAAACAAGTTGAATGTTCTAGTTAAAGTTCTACTTAAAGCTGCTCTCATCAGTATTTTTTATATAAACTGTAGATCAAATGAGTGAGTAATGTGAAAGGGGGCGGTTCATCGTGACAAACCCACAGATAATTAGCACAACTCTTCCGAACCTGTGAGCTCTGCTGAGCATTTTAATGTCTTTCAGCTTATTGTTTTGGTTTTTATGGCTGGCAACTTTACTGTTTGGTTCAGTCCCATGGCGGGCACTTTCAAAGAAGTCTGATAAACCCAGTATGTGCTACCTGCCCGGCTCCAAACAGCTGACGGACAAAATTAGCGACCAGCTAGTGAAAGTAGTGGAGATAAAGAGCGAGATATTTCCCTAAGGAGTCAGTGGAAAACTAGAAGAGCTAGAAGGAGAATAAATACTGGAATCATATTTGTCAGGAGGCTAGAAACACCACTCTAATAAATTGTAATATTTGAACTGCTGCTGTCAGCTGTCGGTGTGTTTTCACTGCCCCAAGTAACCAAAACAAAAATCAATGAATGCATCTTTAATTTCATGTTTTCAAGGCTGGTTGTCAATCTAAAATCTCACATGCAGTATTTTCTCAAAGATCAATTAGAAGGATATTAACTTAGGGATACTCCCTTTACTAACATGGTAACCACATGCAGCATTGATAAGAGCCAACCTGGGAAGTAATTATGCAGCTAATTATTATCAGGACCCTGAGAAGGATTACAAGGCTAGAGAAAAAAATGGAATGCATGAATGAATGACTAAACATCAGACGTTTGACATGTGATAATACTACAGTATGACGGCAGTGTTAGACATGAAAGAGATGTAACATGTCCAGCTTTACGTCCGATGATTATCATAGGCATAAAGCTCTAAGGCTTCAAAGCATAGCTCGCGCAATTGAACAGGTTGTATCAGTATTTTACTCAATCATCTCAGATATGTTCAGGTTGCTGGTGTGGCGTCAGGCTGCAGCATCGTTCAAATGGCAAAATAAAGAAACATGTCAGTCAGAAAGGACATGAAAGCATAACTAAACTGATCCCACAGCTGACAAATGATAAACAATCTCAGGCTTTCTGACAGTCAAACAATAGCAACAATAGAAGAAAAGAAAAATGAAACGGCTTTTGCGTACTTTGATTTTAGCTTTTGCGTGCCATGAGATTGAGATAGTTTCAGCATCGTTAAAGGTTGGATTACACATGGTATAGTGTTCCTGATCTTTGCTGTAGTTGTCATGATGCCAACACAATGCACTGCATTTCTGGTTCTTGGCAGGAGTCCATCTATCTGTTCAGTTTTGGCTGTTCATCTGGGTTCATCCAGGTCCAGGTTGCGGGGGCAGCAAACTGAGCAGAGCAGCTCCAGCCACATCCTCCAGCTCCTCCTCGGGGATGCTAAAGGTGTTTCCAGGCCAGCAGATTCTGAGTCCACAACAGGGTGTCCTCCGCAGGGAGGAGTCCTCATCAGATGCTGCAATCACCTCCGCTGTTGCTGTTTGCTCTCAACGTGAAGGAGAAGCTGTTCCATTCTGAAACTCTGCCATAAGATAAATTCAGCTGGAAAATGTACACAAAACACCTGGGCTGTTCAGGCGGCATTGATAGACATCATCCAGCAGATGAGGCAGGTTGCAAACAGATCTGCTGTGCAGCTACCTTGTCAAAATGGAAGTGAAAATGAAGATGAATGCGCTTTAACTATATACAGATATTGTTTTTATAAAATACAGCCCCTCATGACTAAGCATATTGACTCAGAAATTGAGCAGGAAGTAGTTGTGGACATTTAGCACAATCTGGTTGATAACCTTAAACATCCACACAGTAAAGTGTCTGAATACAATCGTATAAAATTAAATGTAACCATTCTTCTCTCAAGATTAATTTTACGTATTTAAAAGTGGGTGATGTGTCAAGTCAGTGTAGTGAAGAAGTATAAACTATGGAAATACTCCGTATCTAATTGCCCTTACAGGATGAGGCCAGTGTTATTATGTTCTGTCGACACATGCCATGAAAAGACCCCAACCCCACTGGTTCCTGCTGAAGATGTGAATCTTTAAAATTGCTTCATAAATGTAATGTGAGTTCTGAAATAGTTGGACATTGTCCTTTTTTAGTAATCCTTAGTGCATTTGTGGGGAACTGCTTTCAGCTGCGTATTAATACACATTTGGTCTTCCAGTGAATATTTACAGCAGAAAGAGGGTGCATGTGTGATTGAATCATGATAAACTACAGTGCCCATGTTCATGGGAATGAAGGAACACGGCACCCGGTGCAACAATGTGTGTCCCTGTGTTTTTGGAAACAGTGGAGCTCAGGCTTTGGCTCCTTACCATGTACTTGTTAGTAGGATCAATTAGGGATTAGTTAATAATCAACTTACTTATTCATTGCACTCCAGTTTTAAAGAACTGATGACAGACACCTGACACTACAATAAACGATGTGATGTGGTGTTTATACAAACAATTAATGGCAAGCCTGTGGAGTGTTTGCAAGAAATTTGATCCAAGAATTCACACCCTCATGAATGTAAATGTAACTGCACTTCCTCATCATATAATCAATGCAGCATTTATTCCTCAGAATTCCTTCATAGACCTTTTTTTGTGTTTTGAATTTTAAAAGAAATCCACCTCCTAAATTAGATTAAATGAAACTTTAATTATCCCTGTGGGGAAACTGGGTTATTGCTGCGGCGGGGAAATAGACACAGATAATAATAGATCAAATGTGGTGTATTCAAGCTAATGCCACAAATGTATCCAGCAAAAGAATATATTGAGTATAAGTTAACAAACACAGGGATGTAAATAAGGATACAGCGTTTTTGTTTCGTTCAATGTACATTGTTAGCTTCTTATATTAACAGCCACTGTTTGCACACAGGTTGGTTCACATGGTCGTAGCTTTTGCCATTTTCTATATCGGATCACTGGGTAGAGGAAGTGCACATTAACTGCCACAAATGTACAGAACTGACTGATGAATTGACCCACAACCAACACACCCTGTGAAATTGCACCTGAATGCGCGTTGAAAGTGATACATCCATTTTAATTCAACAAGGTGAGTAAGTTTCTCTCCAGTGGCAAGTGATCCAGCCTTAAGGCCCTGCTTGGTGACCGTAGCGAAGCCCAGATAATGTTGTGAATAATTTATGAAACAATGTCAGTGCTTCTTCATAATGACTTCAAATGGACATCAGCCAAGCGTTAAATGACAGGGATTAATCTACTTTAGAAATAATAGTCCTAATGGAATATTGAATCCTCTGGGACGCAGCCCAACTTGAGAGCAAACTGCGACACACTGCCTCTGCCGTCGGTGTGCAGTGACCCTCAAAACACACTATTAAAAGTACAGACTGTTCAGAAGTTGACTGCTTTTGTTCAGTCTGTGCTGCAGAAGGGTTTTTCAAATGGGACCTGGTTTGCGTGACCCTAGAATTACGTCAGGATCTCTTCCATAAGTAAAGTTCCTATTAATACATCAGAAGTTAATTGGATGAAAATAGTGCAAGGGCACAAAGATAATGTATTGAGGGGTCCAACTGTGATGTCACAGCCTCAAACTGCCGCCATGGTGTTAGGGTTAGGAGGAAATTGGTGGAGCATCCTGTCAGACATTAAGTGCAAATTCAGGTAATTGACACGACTAGGGATGTGTGGTAGGAAGTAGAAGGTAAATTAAAACAGTTATGTGTAAAAAAAAAAAAAAAAGTCCTGTTACTGTTACTTCCTGATTTATAAAAATTGCATGAATGTTTGTGGAACACGTCCCCAGTAGGACAATGCAAGACAAACGATGGACAGCAGAAGCACACCTGCAGCCCATATACATTAAATTTGGATCATTTTCAGTCTGCATATGCTACTGTTAATTATCCATGATCTAGGTCTTATAAATATTACATTTATGACGCAGTGAAAATAAGATATAAATCATGGATACATTAAATTGCACTCTTGGTTCCGGCAGGTTTTCTTTGACTTCACCATTTAATACTCATATTTATCTACCATGACATAATAAAACTCTTCACATATCCATACATACTTTTTTTCCCCATCTGCATGCAAATGTAAATACGGCAGCTTATGCTAGAGTCGATCCAATAGAATAACTGAAATGCCTGAACCTGACATGTGATTGGAATTATACGGTGAGCCTGGAGTAGAATTTCATCATGAGCTGCGGCTCATTCATCCAAAATTTTGCTCAGTGATGCAAATACTCTATCATTTAAACTCATTTATCCTAGCTTTAGGGTTTGCAATAGAGACAAATGTGATAGCTTGCCTCCCCTCCATACGCACACTGACAAAAAAATGTTAGGTGAGAAATAAACCAGAAAAAGACAGGAATCCAGCGGAACGTATTTATTCATTACTCAAGCAGACTTGTTGCTTTTAGCAATACAAAATTGGTGACATTTCATTTTACAGCCTTCCAAACATAATCTCCTCTCCTAGGTCTCGCTCATTCATCCTTTATTCCACAGATTCATACATAAATGTTCCAGATTATGGGAAACTGCGATGCTAAGTTCAAACGGGTATATTCAACAGGGCAGCTGCTGAAACAGACTGGTGAATTATGAGCTTCTGTTTCATGAATGATGATTACTGCATCATCCATCCATTCTGTCTTCCTTTTCATCCATCCTTCCTCTTTGGTAGTTTGCGCCCCAGGAAGATGTTAATTGGAGCTTGAATCTTTTATCTCCGAATGACTGCAATTTTTTGGCGGGGTAATAATTGATCCTCATGATATTCATGCAGATAATATTTAGAACATCCAATAATTGATCTAGGTTTTGGCTCTGATAACCAGTTCCATTATCCAAGTTGGCAAAATCTCAAATTCTCTGAGGCTAATGAATCTCTTATTATACCTTTTATCTCTCCTTGCTCTTTTATTAACAAAGAACAATGTATAAAACATTCAGGTAGCAGGTGGCTGTTTCTTGCCTTGACAAGATTGAAACCACTCATGACATCTGACTGGAGAAGTAGTGCCATGAGTTCTTTATTGCATGACGCTAGGGAATGGAAACATGCCTTCATTTGCATTTTCTTTTGCAGATTTTTTTGAAATTATTTTAAAATTTGCACTACATTTGGATGGAAACTTGGCTTGTTGACCTACAGAGTGATGACAGCTGCAGCCGATCCCATTATGTCAATTTAAGGAAAATCTCAGTTAAACTCTTTCATAGATTTAATGTCAATACTTTGAAAGAGCTATTTGTAAGTTTTGCTATTGCTACATAGCTAACCTTAGCATGAATAGTTGTTTTCTAACCAGTCTAGAAGAAAATTCAAGGAATGTCATTCCTTGACTCACCTAGAGCAGTTTCCAGTGGTGGAAAGCAAACCCTTGTTTTGCTTCTATTTCTATCACTTTCTTTTCTTCTACTTAAGTTAGCATGCTAACCAGATAGCCTCATCACTTTCCAATACCGAGTAACTCTAGCAACCAAGTTTCACCGAAGATGTAGCGTTGCTCAGGAGACCTATTATACCCTTATGTATTGTAAATGCAACAATGGCTTAAACTCTTGTTAAGACTGTTAAGTAAACAGTTGTTTGGCTATGTAGCACTAGCTAAAAACTAGCTAAACTAGCTCTACAAAAACTTGCATCTAGTCCTACACATGTGAAAAAAAGGTGGACAATAAGTAGGCTACACTTTCATTGTGTTATTTACAATATGCAACATTCAATATAATGCCGTTCATCTCATTTTCGAGTTGAGGCTACAAGTTGGCTGCCATTTACATCTGTTTCTGCTTTTTCACACAAAATGTGACTACAGATTATTATTTATGTCTTTAGTTATAAATAAGATAAACCTAATTAGATTCATTAAGGGATTTGGATGTGATAAAATGCCACCCAACCCAACCCTCAAGTAATTACATTTGACCAAGTAATACATCTAATGCTGTCTTCATTAGAACTACTTCTTCCATGAAATTCGCTTAGTAACCTTTGGAAATTGGATGCTACACCCTGTGGTTAAGTGAATAGATTAGATTCTGAGAAACCAGAAATGCCAATAACTAACAGAGGGAGTGTTTGTTTCTGTATGTGGAAATGTTATTAACACTCAACATACCGCAGCATTTCAAAGAACTGTCACACGGCGGAGGTAACTCTTGTATACTTGAGCAAACATCTGCAACAATGGGACAACACCCACCTGTACAGCAGATGCAGCCTGGTGGAGGATGAATCAGCGTTTCGGTGTTACACCTAACTTGACGTAATGTCACACATGCGCGAGGGAACACCGATGGCAGCTAAAGAAGAAGACTCACAAACCGCAGCAGTTGCAGATCTGCATTGTTATCCTTGGCAAACCTAAACTGAAAGTGATATGTTACAAAGATTTAATGCGGCAGATGCACCATCTCAACAAAGTGTAGGTGATAAAGAACCAAACAGTTCCCATGTGAATAATGCCTGTTTTGATTATGACCATTTAGTAGAAATCCTACCTTAAAGGCACGATCTGATTGGAGGATTAACTATCTGTCTGTCTTTGGCAAAATAAAACAGATGAAAAGCCTCGCTTCAGAGAGATAAAAAAGAAAGCTTGTACAATGTGGCGAGCTCAGCTGGAGAGATAACTAAGACAGTGAGCCAGAGATATTCCACGCTGGTTTTTGTTGTCATGTTGTTTTGTTATCTAGTTCATTTCATTTCTTTTTTTTTTTTTTCAGCTGCTGCGATTTATCAGTTTGTTTTTTCTTTATCTCACCTGCTTTGTCTGATTTTTTTTTCGTACAATTTTTAAAGTTGTGCATATGCAATGTGTGTGTTGACCCGCAGTCTTTTTCTCCCCCCTTGGCAAAACACTTTAAGAAAACATTCTTGTCTGTATCAGCACATCAAGCTGTCTCCTGTGGGGCTTGTCAGACACCCGTCACAAACTGTGACTATGAATGGCACCCTGGTGACCCTGGTGTAGCTGTGGCGCAGGGACACAAACACACATATGAGCTTATGGTTCACAAGTGCACACACACACACACACACACAAGCTCAAACCCATATGACTTTTAAGTTGACTGAACTTCGGAGCTGATCCACGCTGGGCGTCGTGACATGTGATTTGATTACCATGGAGAGCTGCCAGCAGTATTTGCACTGGAAAGTTGCAGTTCTGACACTCGACCACTCACCGCACACTCATCCCGACACGGACGCACAGAGAAAAGAGAGACGTTAACATACTCACACTCACACAACACCTTCCAGTCCTTTCATATACTCTTTGAATTTTTTGAGCGCTTGCATTCCTGTGAGGGGAGTCACTCGGACAGTGTGTCTGATCTCAGTACGCTGGCTTGTGATTTACACAGATAAAAGGGCAAGGCACAGCCTAGGAGGCGACACCAGGGGCAGGAAAAAACACCCAGAACTGATTTGCAGCAACATCAGCGGCAATGGAGGCCGACAAGGGTGTTAAGTTCCATCGAGGGAGGTCAGGGTTATCATGGACGTGAAAGAAAAAGCCCCTGTTCGCTTGCTTTGACATGGTGGAGCTGATGTAAGTCAGAAGAAAGAGAGAGAAATCCGAGTTCTACAAGCATGGAGCAGTGAAGCTTTTTGTATTTATATGAACAATCAAATCACGGTGCAGAATCTAAGGTGTGAGGTCTAGGATAACCTTGTTTCAATACTTCACGTCTAGAATTCGACCCCTCGCTGACTTGACAAAGACAGGTGCAGTCAAACTGCTCCCATGCCGACAGGGTTGATGGTTGTACGTGTCAGGGAGTAGCTACAGCAGCAAAACCTTTCTTATCAATTTTTTTTAAATGCTAATTGCAGGAAAGGCGATAGGAAAAAGATATCAATGCAGTAGTTTTCTAATCAGATCGTTAAAAAATGGTAATTGCCGCGAACCCCGGATAATACGCCAGATCTGATTACAGCTAAGGTTTTCAGGGGTACCAATTGCGTTCTTGATTATTTTGTGACACGAAGGGAGTTCAAAACTGATAGCAAAGTTTTTCTCAGCGGGGTTTCTTTTTTGAAGCACATCAGCCACATTCCTGATTGAAGGGGAGCCAGCCTTCTCCTGACGTGTGGAGCCAAGCCAAGTGCATGATTACTGTCCTCCTGACTAACAATAAACTGCAGCGATGGGAGGTTATTCAGATTACAGTGAGGGTAAGAACTGCTGACAAGGAAAGAGCGCAGGGAGAAAGAGACAAATAGAGACAGACATACCTAAGTGACTGAGCTCATTGTCGAGGCTGCCAGTCTCCGACTTATAACCACTTTAATTTTAGCTTGGATGTCACATTACATGACCAGTGTGAGTTTTTGCAGTTTAATTACATTGAAGTCACCATGTTATGTGATAGCAACTTTAAAATGATCTCAGCATCATTTCTGATACTACAACTGAGAGGTAAGAATTTGAATACATAGCAACTTTAAATCTACCATTTACCTTCAAAATGGTTTCTCTTTAGCGATTTCTTTTTTTATTCCAATGGCATTTTACTATCATTTACATCAGTGTTCCGGAAATGTTTGTGCAGCTAAGAATTCTGGGGATGTGTGAAAAAAACAATCCAGCTGTGGTACCCTTAAATCAGCACTAATTTTCGCACCCTTTAACCACAGTTTTTTCTTTATTATTAGTCGGGCTCAGTGTCCCACCCACAGCATTACTGGTTTGGTTAAACTTCATGAGTAAATAGCCAATCAACACCTGAGAGGTTGACGTGGGAAAGAGGAGGGTGGAGGCTTACTCCACTGAAAATGCCTGAACTCGTTATGTTTGAGTGTCGAAAAATGTTTATTGCAAATCAATTGATTAAATATAATATTTGTCCACGCTTCGTCCATATAACCCGTAAAACATGAAATCCAGACTGTGGCGGAGGCATGGCTTGACTTGTCAATACTTTTCTGATATACTCGTATGAGAAAAGTCATTCTCATGCTCATATACCTCTAATGCCAATATGCACCTGTATTGTATATATATGTAACATAGTTTGTTTATGCACTAAGATTATCTTCTCATACATCTTATTAGTTGTTGTCATTCTCATTATAATATAACAGGTTATTGTTTTTGAACCATTGTTGATTGTTTTTGAATGTCACTGTTCTCTGTCTTGCGCTGGTTTTGTTTTGTGTGTTTTTTACTCTATGTGCATTTTAAATTTCCCCCTGGGGACAAATAAAGTTTCTTGAATTGAATTGAGCATACTGGGTTTTAATAAGACCAGAAGAAAAGAGGGAAAAAAAACATTTAATGGAGGAAGAAGGAATTATTATTTTTTATTTTCACACATTTCTCGTGCATTTTTATTTTTGTGCACAGCAGTGTGGTCTGTTAAACACAGAAGAAGTGATGTCAACAAATCACAAGGGTTTAACTGTGAAATACAAGTTTGTTTGAAATAAAAATAAGAAGCCCTGGGTAAATTATCACAAGTGAATCACAGGCTTTGCAAGTGACAGGGTATACAAGAAGGGAATTTGCAAACTGGCACTTAAAAAGTCCTTGTTGAAAGGACACAAATAGGTGGATTTATTGGTGCTAACAAGGAGCATCAACGTGAAATACAGCAAGCAATCTGAAAAAAATGCCTGTGCAGAGGCCAGTCACAGTGATGCTAATTTAAAATCAATGCAGCTGTCAATGAGGATACACTCCTCCAAATGCAGTACTCTGCTGCTGTTACATTGTTGTGTAGATAAGTGGTGAGTTTCAAATGGTGGTGGTGGGGGGGGGGGGCAAACTTCCTGATGCAGCATTTAGCCCCTGCTGCGAGACAGAACATGCTTATCGCTGCGACTGAGGTGGGAAGCAGCTGCTGGAAAAAACCAAAGGAGAGCTGCCACTCAAGGAATAAAAGATGTTACACAAGCCGGTGAGATTTAAATGAGAGGAGATGTACTGCCGCTGCCCCAGCTTTCAGATTATGCATGGAAAGCATTAACCTGGCTTTTAGAGTGCCACAATGGGCCCCTTAGCCTCTGTCAACCCACACACAGCTGAGTCCCGGCGACATCTACTGCTCTGCGAAACACACTCAAACACTACATGCACACAAGCATACATTCATACGCACGCGTCCACTTACCCAGACAAGATAATGAATCAGAAACGAGTGATAAAACCTCTCTGAAAGCACTTTATTTAACTTTCATGACATGCATTTGCAATTTTGCCTCAATGATACAACTTGGTGTCAAATAAAAAATGTGCTATTAATATTCATCTGAATTCCTTTCTGCACGGCTAGGATTATTGTCTTCATCTAAATCCTGGTTTCAAGTGTGTCAGACTTCTAAGGCGCAGCAGAATATATATCACGAAAAAAAAGAGAAGTCAGTTGTTTAAACTGTTCTTGCCTCTTAATTTATTCCAGCATAAAGAAACAGGGAGGTTGCCCTCGGGGGCTTGATTTGTCCTTACATCAAGCTTGGATGGACACAATCAGCAGCAAGACAGCAGCAGCACAGCTGAACCTCTGGAACAGCTCTGACTGTGCAACCTATGAAAAGAAAAGAGTGAACAATGCACATGTGACAGATCAAACCAGGGAACAGACCCTCTGCACTCGTCTTTCTTTGGAGAGTCACTCTGCACAAAGGGATGTTTTTTATGTAAATTCACCCTTCTAATCAATAGATTCCTTGTCCTGCATAAAGAATATCTTAAGACTCAAGAGAGAAGGAGAGCTAGACTTACCAAGGTTAGATGTTTTTACCTCTCACACCCCTGTGGTAGGATATAGTGCGATTCCATCTCTGGGTTGCAAAAGTACAAACATTTTTCTTGCAGTCTCCCACTTCTTAGATTTTTTTGTTACTGGCTCTAGGGATGGGAATGTCTGTCCATCGGCCCGTTGGTCCTGTACTTTGGCCCAGACAGAAATATCTCAACAGCTATTAGATCAGTTGCCATATTTTGTCCAGATGGCCGTGGTCCCCAAAGGATGAAGCCCACAGACTAAGTGACAGCATGACATTGACATTTTTTGGATTTTGATGAACTATCTCAACGATTATTGGACGGCTTTCCATGAAATCTGGTGAAGGTGTTCGAAACAGTGAACTATGAGCTTGACCATCTTCATTTTAATGTGTGAACCCAGCTCTTGTTGAGTGTGAACTTGCACAGCACTGTCAATCATTATTAGATGTATTGACACACAGACCTGAGACCTGTGGCAGTATAGGACCCGACCTGAATAAAGTCAATCTACACTGGCTCAGATCCAAGGTTGGGTCTTGATAACTTGAAACTGACTGTGTCGCGGTCCCCATTTGAAACAAGCACGCACTGTTCCTCTGACCACAACCATGCTTTTGCATTTCCTGCCCAGCAAAATACACAGCATTTATTATACTACCCTTGATCATTTTTCTCCCTGACCATTCTGAGATATTTTATATTTTATTATGTTTTATTACCTTTAGCTAGACAGTCACCTGGCAACCATTAAAATCCATTCACAGTCTGTGACACTGACTTGCAACACATTTTTTAGCCTTTGCCCCCCCCATTCAATCACATATAAGCACACACTGCCCAAATGACATCCCTGCACACGGCAATTATGCTCCAAGGCACAACAGAAAGAGACACAGCGAGTTGCTAATTTACTTCACATTTAAAATGTTTGATGAATGCATTCATTACGCCCTTCTTCCCAATGCCAGTGACTCATTACCTGTGTCACACGTGTAACAAGAGATTAACTCAGCTGTTTATCTTAAATTGCCTTATCGATTACCTCCCTTATTAAAGCCCCCCTCAAGTGACTTCATTACCATATTCAAATGTATAAGCTCCACTGAAAACATCTCATCCAAGGGGTGATTATCTGCAGCGGTAACAGTCCCAATCAAAATGGGATTTGCGTGTGCAGCGGGGGAGTCGGTGCAGGAATGCACAGCTGCGCCTGTTTCAATTAGGAGGAACCTGTTGTCGTCCGTGCTTCACCATGGAAACCGCTGATTTCCTGCCAATGTTTTTTTCCCATTAAATTTATCAAAGTGGTGACGTCACTGCAGAGGAAGAAGATTTCGAGGCAAACATGTTCATCAGACGCCTTTGGCTGAAATACTGTAGAGTCGAATCTGCATTAACTTTTCATTTTGAAGTGACACTACATAACTTTTTTTTTTACTTTTAAAAGTAAAAATGAAATAAATGTCACCTTCCTCAATATAATACACCTTTCTAAGTCTGTTATGACCCGTAGTTTATGGTGGCCAATGTCTTCTTTTGCTACTGTTACACTTTTTATGTATATTTTATCATTACCTTGTAACTTGTGACCCCAGTGGTTGATGTTCAGCAAAAGTTATACAGTCTCACTTTAATCCCAAAAGTATAAGTTCTCAATAAAACCCTCCTGGGCCTTTCTGTACAACATTTAATGGGATCAAATCATCTGCTCTTTTCCATCTAGTGCTTGTAGTCTATGGCTGAATGAGGCAGCTGAGTGCCTTGATCTGGAGCACATCTGTTGTATTTTTCAGACACTAGAGATACATTAGCAAATCCCAATTCTCAAACGCGCAGTAAGTGCTCTACCAACTCCAGGATTCAAATAATCAATTTTTCAATCAGGAAGTCAAAGTTCTACTTTCTCGCGATACTATTTCACACTGATCAAAGATTTTTTTTTTTTTTCAAAAAAGCCTAAAATGAAAGACTTAACACTGCTTTAACCTTGGCCTATCTGGGGAGCTGTCAGAATTCATATCAAACGCTACTATTTCTCTCCCACTTCTTGCTGAACAAGTCAAGGCCACCAGACACAGATAGCTCATTTGGAGCCATGGTTTAAAAGCTGCGCCTTGATGTGGGGAACTGTCAGCCAGCTGTCTTTGCTTTCGCTATTTTATATAGCACATTCCTCGCCTCATTCCTCAGCTCACAAACATACACAGTACATCCCCTGTGATGTTCTTAAACACCACAATGTGCATGATATGACTGATCAAAGTCAGCGAGGGAGGCAGATAATGAAATATGGCGGAAAATTGCTTACGTGACAAGTAAGACTTGCCTAAATGCCAATTCATTTAGAAGTGAGGCAGCACAGCCGGAGTAGATCATTTAGATGATAATTCATCCTTTACTTTTGATGATTAGTAGTGGAGGGAAGTGGTTGCAGAGGGATTTTTCAGCCACATGAAGTCACGCTTGAATCCGGCCCAGCGTGTTCTGGCTTCTGGAAACCTACCAGAGACGTACAGCACAGTAACATAAAGACAAAAGGGTTTGAGGCAACACAGAAGTTCAAATCGGACAAAGCGTCAGAACATGAATAGGTTAGCTAAAGGACAGATTTTGTCAAGTAGAGCAACCTCTGTTAAAATTGAGGTCAAGCTTCTGCAGCTAAAGCCACTTTGGTAAATGTGATGACACCAGTGGTTGTTCATCATTGCCTGAGCAATCCATTGTATTTGCTATAGTTACGAGCAACAAAGGTCCGCCCGGCCTCTTGAAGGTCATGGGCTGCTATTGTTTTCCAAAATCCATTAAAAACAACCTCCAGAGATGTACCGCTGCACTGACACACACAATCCATCATTTTCAATAACGCATGTATTATTTATTAATGTCTCGGCCATGTAGCTAATTAAAAGAGGTTTTTCACAAAATCTATTTTGAAAGCGAGGCGTGAAAGATAGCTGTAAAAAGTTTGATTCTATTTTGGCTTGTCTATAGTAACTGACATTAAATTAAGTGGCAGTTTCAAGCCCAGAATCTATAAATGAAGACTCTCTGTGGCATTGTAAAGTGTCTGGAGCCAAGTCAAACACATGTAAAACAGAGGAGTTGTTGTTTATCAATGCATTAATCTTTATGAGAGCTATTAATGAATGAATTTGAAAGCCTGTAAGCCAGTGGTAATCCAAGAAAAAGTAGAAAATGTTCCAGGATGAGCTGAGAATTGAACCATGCAGCTCAGAGACAAATGTATATGCCAAGCACTTCCTCGTTTTCCACTGTGCTACCTCCCTGTCCTTCATAAAGTTTTCATGTCAGAAAAATGTCTCTCTAACTTTATTTTTTATTTTTTATTTCCGTGCATGAAGCATGTTAGAACATTATTTTAAGACATCATGTTCATTTCACAAAATTTTTTAGGCAACCGAGCAGCATCACAGATGTTTTCTGCAGGGGAGGATGAGCATGTCTCGTTCATTTCCCACGTCCGCGTCCTCCAGGTGGTTCTGGGAGTCAAACATCAGCCTCACAGCCGTGATGATTTCGCCTCCTCAGCTACCAGGCTCCTGCCGCCGCCACCACGCGGGGTTCTTTGAAACATTTATACTGAACGCACATTAAATCCTCCAGCCTGTACTGTCGAAATATGGAGATCTTCACCTATGTAATGCCAGGGTTTTTTTTGCAGTTTTCTATTATTTACATCTTCAAGGAGGTCCTCATGTATGACATTTTAGTATAAATTGAGTCACCTTGAAGCATTGCCAGAGGCTTGAAGCCTGCAGGGGCTCTCGTTAGAAGCTGCAGTGAGGGATCCACATCAGCCAGCTTCTCTGTCAAAAGCAAACTCTCCTGCTGACTCCCATCCTCCTCCCTCCTCCCTCCTCCCTCTGCACTGAGACATCACCGCATGCAAGCAGTGTGGGGAGGTAAAGTTTCCACTTTTCCCCATATGTTCCTCCCAGAAACACTGGCCAGTTTTTGAAACAATATGGTGCAGTTATGTAATTGCATGCTTTTTTTTTTGCAGAGGAAATTGACAGCAATTAAGTGGAAACTATAATTCCTGTAAAAAACTGCTGCAACAATCATTGTAGAGAGTTTAGCTTTTGTGTCAAACTGCTGAAAGATTCAGAATCAAGCCATCAGATCTGAATGACATTACTGTTTTTCTAATAATGCAACCACGCCTGAGAGGTAATTTTTTACTTTTAAATTCTGTGCGGAGAAATCAAGCCATTACCTGTCAGAGGTGAAAAGCAAATTTGTCATTTTCTCTTCTGATGGATGGATGTGTTCGCAGCAGGCTGGAAAGCAATGCTCCACCGCCCTCTGGGTGAAAGTTTCAAGTATCTTTGAGTGTTCCCTGTTGCACTTATTACCACACCAAACGGTGATGTTGCTTTGTACCCTGGAGTACACTTCAGCATCACTGCAGCAAGGTGAGATGTTTACCTGCTAGATGTTTTCTGCCGTTAAGTTTCTCTTTAAAGTGTGTTTGATCAATGCTGAACCCAGTCATACAGCCCTGTTTTGTGCCACTTCTAAAGGCTAAAGTGTTTATGGTTGTTCCAAACAGACGGACAGTCAAAAGTGAAGTGAAAAGCCAGCCGTTATATAGAGAGGAGGGAGAGGTGATAATCATTTAATGAAATTGCCTGCCAATAATGGTGCACCTCTTCTCTCCTGGGAGGCAGTTACAGTGTTGCACTTGTTACCTCCACACACAGCGACTGGCCAGTGTAAAGTCAGAGAATTTGCCGGACGCGGCGTCCCTGGAAAGGTGTGGAGAGGAGTGTTTCCAAAACTATTCAGAGCTATTATATTGCAAATTCTAGCCTCGCAACAGGTTCTAATCAGGCAATTTAAGATGTTAACGGCAGGTTAGCACATTTTTTTTCCGAGTAGCTTGTGATACATTTCAATCAGGAGAGACTGGAAGTCAGAATAAATTTATTGTGAACATGAGGAATAGACTTTGGTGTTTGGATTCCTGCAGGAAGTAGATCACCATGGGAAGTGATCCTGTAAATTAGGTGACTTCAGTAAGAGGGAAACTTCCCCAGAGGTGGATCACAAAACTCCTAGCAATCGGAATGACAGCTGAATGACAGAAGAGAGGGAAAACCCTTTAAAAGTTTGACAGCTGACAAGTGATTGGCTAAAGGTGGGAATGTCGGGCTGTGATTGGATGAGACAGGAATGAGCTTGCGGAGCTTAGAGATTGAGGGAAACTATACTCGCCAGTAGTCAGAGCATGGTATGCAGGAGATGCCCATCCATAAAATAGCTGCTTGCATCAATGCTGGAAAATCAGATCCTGATGCAGCAAACCAGAGGAGTCTGTCATTGTTGGCTGAGCTGGCCGGTCTTACAAAGAAACACTAGGCATAGGTGTGTTTTGATGTTAAGATATTAAGATGATAGTGTGTGCTGCCCCTTTAAGAACTGATCACTGTGAAAAGCTAACAGGCATGAAAACAGACTGTTTGCAGTGAGTACAGCGGGGACCAGCCAGCCCACAGTATAAGTCACTAAACATTACAGCACCATAGATTTTCACATTTCCATAGGAGATAATACAGCATGTTAAGCCCTTGAGCAATCTGTCAGCAGAAAAGCAGATGCAACTTCTCAATGCTACTGTCCAGACTTCAATGTATGCTTACACCAGTTGTCTGCCCACTGTTTTAAAACGTGTCAGCACATACTGCCGATGGGCCTTGTTTTTGTCAGTATACATTATTGATATTCTCCAAACTGTAGCACACTATAGTGAAACCCTACATTCTGCAAGTCGAGCATTAGTCTACACTTGTTAAGGTATCATGTGGAATTTATGGCCCCAGGACGGTGGGCCTGGTGTGGAATACAACTGAGGTGTGCTCCTTTTTAAGGCTGAGGTGAGTTCAGTTTGTATGTGAACAACCACCACTTCTTCCATAGCAAGACACTAGATATTACATGAAGTGAAATGCGTGATTAATGTATTTGAATTTTCTGGTGATTGTATACCAATTTCCAGTTATGAAATATTATGTACACATGACAAAGAAACATATATGTGATGGAAACCTATTCAAACTATTTCATATATTGACATATAATGTCTAGCTCATATAAATATGTATGTTTGTGTATGTATTCTTATATTGTGTATGTTTAAAATTAATAAGAAAAAACATATACAAGGAGAGTTTTATAAGCATTTTGTTTTGTTTGTTTTGTTTGTTTAACTTTTATTTAAACTTAAGTAAATAAATTAAATATATATTGCATATAGAAATTCAAATTTCATATAAGTTACAAATGTATATCTTCATATATCTAGAGGATGTATATATGTGATAATAATATATCCCCTTATAGGTAACAACATCACTCATAATATACAGTAAATAAATCATAAATCATGAGTGTTCTTGACTAAATGTTGATTTATGTTCCCCTCAATAGGAAACCTGTACGTACAGTAGCTTACAGTGCATGTACACGAATTAAACATGACACATAATGGGATTTTAAAGATCATATTCATGTTCTGTTCTATGTCATTAAGTGCAATTACCAAACTCATTATTTTTACAGTACAGTACATGTTGTAAACGCTCCAGACACATGGCAGCATGTAAAGGAGAAGACATGTTATAACAAGGAGGCAGAACAATAAGTTAAAGCAGCTTCGTTGCCCTCAGTGAGTAAGAGGATATATTCATAGAGAGTTTACTGAAAATGCCTGAAATAAATATTACCTTTAGCTGAGCTAGCTTTGGCCTATGAGCCTGTGGAAAGGATGCAAACTGATTTCATCACATGAAGGAGAACTCCAAGTATTCCCCGTCTGATGATAGAATTTGCTTGGCCTAACTGATTTTGCGAAGACTGTGCTCAGCTGCTTCAGTTCAGAAAAACTCCTAATGAAGTTCCTTTAACATAACATCCCCAAACCCAGTCTGCTAATTTAGACTCATGTTCATCTTCTTACAAAGATCATAAAAGAACTAAAACTTTTAATATGGTCAGCAACACGACTTCACAATGTTCTGCCAGAATCAGTCGGGTTTCTGTTGCTGTTTTATCCACATTTAGTTTCAATTTATCTCTGCTTTTCAGTTCCTGATGGAAGGAGAAAACAATACAATTAACACGACAAATGTTACTGTTTTCTATAACAATGAGGACTGGTTTCACTTTTATATATTTGATCCAGATTATGTTAAGTGTAAAGTCTTCTTAGTGAGGCTTTCTCTTTCTTTGTTTTAACAATCCAACACCGGCCTCTGCTGCTGCCCTTTCTGGTGGAACTAACAAGGACCAATGAGGACTCGCTCTACTTCACAATGGTCCGCCACCTCGGGGGCAGCTTAGGTCATCCCTGTTTGGTTTATCGCTGGTTTTCGACCTCAGTCTTCAAGTTGCAAAAGTGTTGCTGATTTTCTCTGCTACCAGCTAGTTAATTGCAGTTAATTGCATTCACCTCGCATCCCATATGTGCCTCATTAGAAGAAAAAACGTTTAGGCATTGGAGCCCACTGTTGCAGACGGAGAAGTGATATGACCAAGCCGCTGGAAGCCATATTGGAGGTCCTCAGGCTTTGGGCAAGAACAGCTGTGAGTGACAATTTATTGGGATTTAGAGTGGATTTGGGCCAAACAGACTGCAGACAAAGCAGTGACAGTAGTAAATCGACATAATCAGACGTCAACACTAACGCAGCCTTTCTCTCTCTGCTTTTCTACCCTAGCTGTTTACAGTGTATTTACACACAGCTACTCATCCACTGCACCTCCATATTGGCACCAGATGTGTTTCCTTGCAGATTTTTCTGACATAACTGCAAAGCCCCAGTTCTGCTCTGTTCCCCTGTTATATTCTTCTGATTCGTGGTGTTTTCCATTATGTTCTTCGGCTCTAATCTCTTCTCCTCTCTGATACTGCAAGCTCTTGTGTGTGTTTTGCTTTGTGTTGTTCCATCCATTCTGCTCCAGCCTTCATTGCATTCAGTGTACAGTATTTTTCTTTCAGCTCTACTTGATTTTGTGCTACATTAGAGGGGAAATAAACAACCCCAATAACCTTCAGCATACATTTTTTGTGTGAGTGTGTGTGTGTGTGTGTATGTGGTCAAAATTTGGCTGCAGGATCCTTCAGCTCTTATCTGCTCAATGTGTGCGACGCCATAAACAAAGGCTGTGCAGACCAAATGCATCAGTGTAACATAAGTCATAATACATAATATAAAGCAGATTTTTTTTCTTTCCTGCCAGTGCTTTGGACCCAGAATGACCCCCATTTAGGAGTGGACACAAAGCCATATTTAACTCTGGTAAAAACCTTTGTAGCTCATCGGAGAGTAGATTTAAGAGGCTTCTTAATCACAATGTGCAAAGCCTTGGTGACACAAAGTAGATAACAGAATCAGACTAGGACATTCGGAAGTTTCTCTGTTAAATGTTACAATATGAATCATCAATTTAACAGTCTTTTATTTGCCTTTTGTCTATTAACTGTCCGAGGAGTTACTTTCTTTCCGCATTCTCTCCCACGTCTTTTTAAAGGGTGTCTGGGTACGTGGCTGGCTTATCTCCCACGGTGCTGAATCACACACATACTGTAACTGCCAAAATAGAGGACGCACTACACTTACTTATAGATATGATTCATGAAAGCGGGCGAAGTGCATTTTTCTCCCAGTACACTCGACATCCCTCTGAGGGGGGCAAGGTGGGAACCACTGAATAATGATCGCCTTCCCTCTATGATATGTTTTTTGCGGGCTCCCCAGACGCGAGGGCTTTTCGAGCAGGACGACAGCACTGTCTGGCACTGTCAGCACTGCGGGGCGCGCGTGGTCATTCATGAGTTTGATGAACATGAAAACCATACCAGAGAAATGCCACTGCTGTCGAAGCTGCCAGATCTGCATCCAAGTGAACGCACCAGGGAAAGGGGGTTTTGCCTGTTTTTGTGCCTCTTGTGTATGAAACGACTCGCACCCTCACATGGGAGCTCCTCATTATAACCAGCCTTGTGCGATCAGAGCAGTGCTTTGCTTAATGGCACTTAGACAAGAGGCTGAAAACATCCTCATTATTAACCACAAAGATTCCCATTTATTCAAAGGATTCAAAACCAGCAATGTTTATCTCACGTAGCTTCTCACACAGGATCCTACATTTACCATGATGCAGCTCAATAGCATCTTCATTTTCAAGCTCCACACCCCGAGATTTTTTCATTTTCAGACTTGTAGTCGTCAGCCCAGAACCAATTCTGCCTCAAGCACAATTTATCAAACTTCATTCAGCTCCATCTGGAGCCACAAAAGACTTAATGCATCTTTTATCACATACGCAGTAGAACTCCCCAAGACCTGTAAACAGACTTTGATGTATAGAAATCAGTGGAGTTCCCCTTTAAATTTCTTCCAAAATCTATTGGATAAAGCAAATTTGTACCAGGTTTATTACTTAGGAGACAGAACTGTTACTTGAAACCACTGATAATGTTCAGCTCAGGCTACAGTTACTGTGCAAGAAACCACAGTACCACCTACGCCAGAACCCTAGAACCACTAGAGGACCTAAAAGTCGTGAACAAAGTGAAATCATGATCAATTAAGGAAAGGGTTTGATAGGTGAGAAGAGTGGCTTTGCCCTTTTCTCAGGCAGACAATGTAGATTAAAGGTAGGGTGAGGTGAGCTGTGGATTTGTTACTGCACCAGGGGACACTTAATCATGGCGTTCATAATAGGAACCTCATTTAGATGCCCCAGGCAATTTCTGGGCTCTGTTGCTTAGAACAATAATGCGTGAGCAAGGAGCCCCCTTTGAAGGTGACATTTGGGGGAAAAGGTTGCCACAATGCCACCACAGACTTTGATAAATTATTTTTCATCAGCACAGAGCACGCTCTGCACCTGTGCATGGGTCTAATGAAAGAAGAGAGGGCAGTGTTGTTAGCCAAACTCTGCGCGCACGTGTGTGTGTGTGTGTGTGTGTGTGTGTGTGTGTGTGTGTGTGTGTGTGTCCGTCCGCGTGTGTCCGCTCATGCGTTCAAGCAAGTCGGTGTGTGTTCCAGTACTGTGTAACTCAAGGGATTCAGTGTTTGTCCTTTCGGCTTCCTACAAATGAGGAGAAGTTATTCAGTCAGCATGGGAAATAAAGGCAAAACATGAAATATGAGAAGAGAAAATAAACAACAAAGAAGACAGCCTTTAATCATGCAATTCCTTTATTTGAAAAAAATCCAATTATCTGCACATCTGATTTTAAAATGGAGGGAAATGCTTTGCTGTGTTACAGCACTGAAGTACACACTGTGTCAGAATGTGTATAATACATTGTAATGCTGCTCTGACTACAAAACTAGCTACTTCAGTCCTGAAATGTAAAAGAAGGCCAACAAGGCAATCACAGTCTCTTGAAAGCTGTCAGCGCTTTAGGCATCTACCCATCAACGGGATTCCTGCAGGCATTTATTTTCTCACAGTGCCTTTTTTTTTATCCACACAGTCCCTCTTGAAAATGATGTTTGTGTGTCTGTGCGTGTACCTCACTGAGGCATTAAATGACAAGCTGACAGCATCAAAACGGATTTGATCGTGCGCTGGAGGGACAGCGTTGAGTGCTTCTGAATGTGCTGACGCCCGGCTCACACCATAAAGGTGCTGCAAGACAAAAGTCAGGGGATGAAGGGGGCTGGTGTGATCGTCGCCTCGGGGTAGGAGCCGCCTTGTGAGGCTCACACACAAAGCTTCCCCATAAGGAGTACTACCCTTACCATCTGCTGTAGGAACGCTGAGTGTGGGACTATCAGAGAATAGATAATGGTGATGGTTTGATGTTTTTTCCATTTCATATTTATCACAGATAACCTGTTTAATTTAAGTTACACTTTAATGATTTTCTTTGTCCATTAGGGGGCAGAAAAACTGCACACAACAAGCTGCACAACAACACTTGATATATTATTGACTTATAAAACTGTTATTTCTTAGATATAATATATATTTTGGTCTCTAACAAATCCTGAGAAGACTACATGTCTCTTTAGCTGCTAAATTCTGCATAATTTTCACTGGCTAGTCGCTAACTTTACCTGTGTAGTGGCTGATTTGCAGAGGCTAAAACCAAAACGATAGGCTAAAAGAGGCTAAAATGCTCCGTGGAGCTGTTTGGCATCTCCTGAGTTGTGTGATAATTCTCTGTGGGTTTGTCGCTATGGTCAACCCCATTCACGTTGTGAATGTATGATAATATGTTGCAGCTTTAAACTTGAACTAACTGATTTTTCATCCCTGGGTGTCAGTGCAACAAGCTGTAAACACAAAACTAAGATATCATGAAATTGGTATGGACAACATGTTAGCATTCATTGGCTGTAGCTGTATCTTTTGGAGATGTTTTCTCTGGCAGCCTGATGAATGGAAGTCCAATATTAACCCAGCTGATTGCCAACATGCTACACTAACTTTGTCTGCAGACATAGTTTGGTGCTGGACAGGTAGCAGCTGCCTGATGCAGCAAGAAATACTTGTGAGAGCTGTAAAAAAACAAAAAAAAAAACACTATGCATTTAAAGATGCTGAAGAACTCCACACAGCTGAGGGAACTGCAGAGTTGGGTGACAATTCTTTGAGGGTTTTTGCTAGTACGAGTGACCCCCTTTCACGCATAGTCACTTTATCCATTCCTAATATAATAATATTGATTTGAGAGGCTTTAATTCAATTTTAATCACTCACTTGTACGACCTAATTATATCACTTTAATATATGAGCTCTGGGCAGCTACTGTATGTATATGTATTCCTCATTCTTCTTATCTCCTTGTACTATTATCGTGTAAGACATTCATGAGAGCAAGCTCTATGGTCCTGTGTACAAGACATTCCTGACAAGCTATTTTGTCTCATCTAAAATAGCACCAAGCTATCACGGATGCATAAATCCCAATGTGACAAATTCTTTATGTTTCCCTTCGGACTGTCTCTGGTATGTATTGATAGTCAAAAAATGTCTCTGGGAAGCCTTTGAACTGCATATTCAATGCGATGGCCAAATTAGTCTTCTGGTCCCCTAGCAACTGAGCGCTCTGGGAGGCAGTCATGTGCAGATGCTGCGAAGCGAAGTTCACATCAGTTTCTGGGATGCTGATTCCTTTTGTCCAATCTTCTTACAAGTCTTATACATAACATATTCACTGGATATTTCTTTAAAATATGCATAGGCCGGGTGCTTAAAACAACCAAAGGCCTATTAATTATGGATAATGGCCCCCATTTTTCCGTCCGGTGTCTCCCAAACAGTTGGCAGGGGAAGAGCAGGAGGATTGGGTGACAGCTTGGGAGTTCAACTTTTAAGTATGCAATGGCATTGTCTTTTTTTTATTTTATTTTTTTAATTCTTTTTACCCAATTTTGTTAAAAATGCTGAGCAAATGAGTGAAGATGTCAGTATGACTCCACTGTCTCGTTGTGGTAACAAAAAAAAAACAAGCCTCTGTCAGCTGTACATCTCTACTTGAGAGGGGCTGCTTTATTGTTAATCTCACCAGCTATTCCCATTGTGGTTAAAGTATCTGTTTCAGGCAGCCAGAAAGCATCAGCATAGGCATTAAAATAGCTGACAGAAAACAAATATATTCAAATACAGGGAGCAGAAGAAAGTCGAACGATAGCTGAGTCACACAGAGTATTCTCAGCATCTGTCATTTAAAGATCAAGCCTTAAAATAAGACTGCATTTTTTTTTTAATAAAAAAATAATATCATCTTCTTGCTAGAACTAAAATGTTCAACTCATAAGCATTAAAATGCACCTCTGCCCAGTTCCTAGTTGCGCACCTAGCCCCCGGTAGTTTATGGTGGCTAACGTTACCAAACTTTAGCTGGGTTTATTGAGTCACCGTATGACTCTTCTCTACTTCTGTTACTATTAACATGTCACAGATCAATGTTTCACCTGGGTTTGTCACTAAAGTAAAACAGGAAGTCAACCTGTCAGCAGACATGTTTGTAGTTCCTTCCTTATCCAATTCCACGAGGTTAGATCAACAAACGGTGTCTTTAAAACAACTGACTCCAGAGGACCGTGGGAAATCAAGGTAAACTGGATATGCCATTATAATCACCCCTCCCTGTGACTGTGGACCATGAATGTTGGTTTAGCATTATTCCAATAACAACTCATCCCTAGCAGTTATTGAAAACTAACCAAGATAGAAGACTCAAACTTTTTCCAGCCTGTGACTTAAATAAGAAATTTACTGTCTCATTCTGGCCCTAATGCTCATTAAAGTATATTACCACTATGCACTATTTAAGGAGCGAATCTATAGAGAAACTAGCCCCAGAGGAAATCCTCTTTTTGAAACTGGGGGACCGGGCTCGTTTTTCACTGTCACACTGCTCAGTGCTGACTGTGATAAAACCCTGCATGAGCCTGCTGGTGTGAGAGAGAGAGAGAGAGAGAGAGAGAGCGAGAGAGAGAGAGAGCGAGGGAGGGAGGGAGGGTGGGGGTGCAGTTGTACAGTTTCCTTACTGTATATCTTGTGGCAAGCTTCAGAGGAATGTGGAGGGATGTGATGAAAGGCATGAGAAAGTAAAAGAAGGGGAGAAGAGAGAAAGAAAGGAAAGAAAGATGGCAAATGAGACCAATGCAAAGATGGGCTTACCCCCAGAAAGTCCTGTATTTATACAGTCATCCTCCACATCACTGAAGAACACTTAGCAACAACTTGACCCCAGAGTCATGTTTATATGAAATCCTGTAAAACGGTGCCAGAGAAGGCCTGTACTTGGTCATGTTCATATTCCCCTCACCACTGAATGACTTGTGGGCCCTTAAACGGCTGGATGCTTAACTCACCCTTCCTCGGATTAGTGCTTTTTCAGCCGAGGGAAGCGGTTCTAATGTACACATTGGTATAAGAGGCGCAGAAGGAGTGGAGCAGGGTGGAGAAAAAAAAAGAAAGGATAATTCTGCCAGCCTCCTGTGTTGGCTTTTTGATGTTTGTCAGTAAACAGTGGCATCAAACACAATTTTCCCTTAAAAAATAAATATAGCAAAGACGCAGGATCGCCTCATTGTCACACTCAGATGTTCAGCTCAGAGTGAGTGATCTAATAAGCTATTATTCAACACTTCTTGCACTATAAATAGTCATTACTTGTCATGTCCAGGATTTGATACTAAACCCCTTGAGATCAGGCTCTGAAGGCTGACAAAGAATCTGAATAAAGCTCAGAGAGGCGTTTTCAATAATACATCTTCAAACAGCAGTTCCTATTTGAGGATTTTTTTTCTTTATTTGTTTGTCTTTCTATTCCCGCTGCTGCTGATACAGTAGATGAGCTGCTGTATTCATCACAATGTGTCATGTCACTCAGAAGTGAGCGGCGTGGATAATCAAGCGAATCGTGAGGATGGAGGGGAGCAATTTTTTGTCTGCTAGGACCGCCGCTTCGCTGCAGGTTTTTATGTTCTCATTTTCCTCCATGCTGCGGGCCATTTTTGGACCGCACAAACGCCGCAGGGAGACAATAACATTACACACCCTCATGCAGAAATATGAAGACGCAGACGCACACATTTCTCATCTGTCATCTCCTGTTGTCAATTTCCTGTTGTTTTGATGCGTCAGTGCCAAGTGGGAGTGTGAGTAATGAATAGGTGATGTACTAAAGTGTATGTTTTCATTATGGTTATTTTCAGTGTAGCAACTATGGGAACAAGCCAGGTGTCGTTCAGGTGGCGCCAGTCGTCACGCATAAATATCATTTGTCAAATCCTAAACAGCCTCAAGGCGTCATGGCGTTTCCCGCTCTGCAGATATAAAGGAAACAGGAGTAATAAGCCACCTGTAAGTTCACTAAGGCCTCGTGTTCCAAGAGAAGTTCAACTTACTTAATAAATGACTGTTTGCTGAACCCCTTCCCTGAACAGTGATTGTCCAATCATAGCTGAGCAACCCAATACTCCATATTCAAGGAGGAGGGCGTTTTTTTATTCCAGCATTCCCAAACCCAGAAATGCAAGCACAAAGTATAAGGAATATTATATATATAATACATTTCATTTAGTCTGCTCTAATGCTGCTGTAAATTAGCATGTCCTGCTAACTAGCTTTCTGCCTACAGTAGTAACCTTGCCCAGCGTTTCATACTACATTGTTTTTGTCTTGTTACAGGTTACGTTAAAATACAACGGCATCAGTTGATATTTGCACAAGGTGTGGAAGCTGGTCCTGAATGCTAACTAAAGGCTAACATTAGCAGACCCATCGTTACACAGTAGTAAACCCAGCATTGACTCATTATCTGAGATAGTCCTCTTCCCTGAAGTCCTTTTGTCTTGTAAGCTTAAAAATGTGTTCATGAACACAAATAATAAAGCAGTAACTACTGTCTTGTTTGTTTAAATATGTATAACAAGCACAATGAAATAAAAGTCTGATCTTATATTTATTCCTCATAATATAATACCATGACTAACAAGCTTTTGCCTGGAACATGCAACTTTAGCTTTAGTCTTTTAGCACAATATCATCTGTATAGCCGTAGAGTGATTTTTTTTTTCCAAAGTATGTTTTTCCATGTCTGTTTCAACCCATTACATCCTCTGGAAACAAATAGTTTCTTCATAAAAGCGTGCTACATCATCTCGTCCCAGCTGATGGCATTTCCTTGAAACCTGACATGTCCCGAAAACAATAAGCCAGACATGTTGTGACAGCATGGCTATGATGCTAAAAAACCCAGCCTCGGGGTCAAGAGGTTAATATTCTAATTAGCTCTTTTGATCATTCATTAATCTGTTTATTCAGTCTAATCATGTAACACAATGTTTCCTAACACAGTCTTCAGATCCCACCGGTCTTGTATTTTGCTCTGGCTCCTCTCCTGCACACATGATCCAGATATGTGACATGAAAAAAAAATAGCCCTTAATTGGCTCTGGAGTGAAAGAGTAGAGTTGGAGCAAGACTGGTAGAACCTGAGGAGTTAGTTAAGTGGTTTCATTGGGCCACGAAGAAGAAATACAGTTCATGTGGGTGTAATACAGTCCAGTTGTGTTCGGCTTGGTATAATCTGTCCCATACTTTTGAGAGGGTTTAAAAAAAAAAAAGTCTCTCACAGACAAGCATGAAATGTCTCTGCCTAAATAAACACATGGAAATGAAGAAGCTTTAATTGGAAGGAAAAGATTAATTTAATGACATAACACTTATGAATACAATAAATTATAAACATGAAAATAGCAGCTAAATAAAACCTGTTCCATTATTTTCAGTAATTGTGAAATGCAGAGGAAATTACTGTAAAATTACAGCGTTATATCACTATGAGGAAGCAATTACAGTTACAGAGCAACTCTGACTTCCTTTGAATGTTGAAACTTTGAAGAGACAGAGCTTCAGAAGCTAATAGGGCTTGTGGACACAAATACAGTGCAACAGAGCATAACAGCCCTTGCTGTCAAAACGAAATTGGGCAGATAAGTTGCAAGGATTTTTGAAAAGCAACCACCCCCCAACTTATACCTTTTTATACCCACTGAAACACCCCTGGCTCCACTGCGGTACAGCCCTCCCCTGTTTCTTCATTTCACGCAACACTTTCCAAGGTGTTGGTGGAGACTGGAGGACATCCACCCACAAAGGTCCAATTTTACACACTCGCTGTCCAGACTTTGGTCGTGTGATTATCAGGTCACTTTGTTCAGAAAGATTGAGAAAAGAAATCTGAACTGAAACACCGGCACGCACACACACATACACATGTGATACTGTTGCATCACGGACAAAAGGGCATTAACAGATGCACAGGTGGCTAATGCTTTGGGGCTCCTTCATTCAGTCTTATTCTTAAGGGGCGTCACACAGTTTACGAACGCTTCCCCCCTCGGGTCTGAGCGAGCGGAGTGAAAGCGCTTTCCTCTCACCTCCTATTCAGCCTCAACAAGACCTAAAAAATGTTTAAGTGCTTAATCCCAATTAATCTGGAGTTTACAGAAATCCTTTGTTACTCCACTGAATTCGCTTAGTGGTCTTAATCCCCCTGACAATGAGTGCAGGCGTCAGCTGCACTCATATGCACATGCACAGATTTATGCTTTTTTTTTTACAAAGACTGGGGACTAAAATTGCAAGAAGAGATAAAGTTATGTAATCCATATGAATAATCTCAAATACCAAAGAAGATCATTACAATGATAATACTTGTGCGCTTTTACTTACATAAAGTTATGAATGGTGGGCTGGCGAGAGGCAGTTTATTGTTGAATGATCTGCCTTTCAAATTCCAAATTCCACTCCCTCACTTTGTAAGGCAGCTCATCCATTATGAATTTCCATGATGAATTTGTAGCCCCCGGGCACGAGAAGATATAACCTCATGACATCATTTAGACTTTGGAGAGCTCGTCCAAAGCCACTGACACTGGCTCAGTGATGCTCCTCATGACGAGTAGGTAGATTGGTGAAGTGCCCCTTTAACCATTTGAAAAATTAGATTACAAAAAAAATGTTCCTGTTTAAGTTGTCAGGAAGTCTATTTGGAAAAAATGAAGTTCTGGGATAGCATTTAAAAAAAAATGTTTTTGCTCAGGTAATCAGCATGTGTCACAGATTATAGTTAGAAAATAAACTCTGCAGCCTGGAGGATGCCAACACATACACAAACGCACGCCCCTGTGCTATAATCTCCTGCTCTCAAATGATAATTAACAATTTCAGGTCACAGCCGATAATTGAGGGGAATTAATCGCATTATCTTAATTCATAGCGACTCAAAACAAAGTCTAAATGAAGACTAGCTTACTCATGCGGTGCAGCATATCTGTTTAAGTCCCATACGGGTTACAAGCCTTGAAAACTAACTTGTTCTTAATCCCCATCTGTAACCAATGCACTTATTTATCCACCCATCATTTATTCAGCCTTGTTTACTGTAAAGTTCCATTTGAATAATTGAGACTTTATGTTTCTTGCTGTGGACAGTTTGACGTTAGCGGGGACATTAAGGAGGAATTGATGCTGTTGGGATGGCATTAATTTCCACCCACCTGCCTACTCCACCCACCCAACCTGTCTGGGTGATCAATGTTTGATTTGATTTAACACGTGAGAAGAGCAGAGTGCAGGTGGGATACAGGTAGAGGAAGAGTAAATAAAGCTTTCGTGTCTTCCATATTTGTGTCGAGCATATAAAATGACTTTGGATAATATATTTATACCATCAAAAGATTACTTTCTTCTCTTGGGCACTTGACTTCTCAGTGACCTTTAGGAAGCGCAAAAAAAACCTCCCCACATAATGAATGAGTCATACAGTATTGTACTTCAAAGGGAGACAAAATGCAGCTGTATACGTGTAGTCTGCATGCACGAACAGGTCCAAACCAACACACTATGGAGCGACTGCACGGTGACGTGGGGCATCAACATTTTATTTTCTGTGCTAAACTGGATTTGGTGTCACATTTGAAAGTAAATCTCCTCAAGAGTGGGACACTGTAAAGATAAGGTCGTATGCGGAGTTAGTTCAGCACCTCTCAGCTGGAGCAGCTGTGTGTGTGTGTGTGTGTTGTCTGCAGTCAACACAGATATTTGCCAGGATCCTAAAAGTATTAAAACTCCAAAGTTGGAGTGCTAATCTACAATGTCCAGATGTCCTACACTGTGTAATCATGTGATTGGTTATGATTTGCTTGGTGAGAAAAAACTCCTTTAATGCACCTATTTGAATAAATTGCTGAAATTGCATGAGCTCAACAGAGATAAAACTTGGTTTCTGCACTTACATACACACCTCAGTTAGCCTATTACAGAAAGGCATCCAAAGCTGTGATTAACATCCTGCTCCTTTTCAGAGCACAGAATAAGTCTGCCTGTAATGTGACAATCCTCAGTGATTTTCTCTGTGCTGTTTTACCAAATAAATGAAATGAACCAAATCACATCTGAGTCATAAAACAAAAGGCCTGTAGGCTTCCTGGTGGCTCAGCTGGCAATTGCACGTGACATTAGGAGTTTTAAATCTGGCCCACAATTGCAACATTCACATGAGCCTTGGGAAGCCTATATGGTCAGTGCAAGCGGGAAAGTAGGACAAAATGTTGCAGATCTGCAAACACTGTGCAGCACAACATAAAACAAGGTTTAAATAACTTGTTTTCTCCAACATTCTGTTAAAGCTTTCTAAAGCAGAACTATTGCACTGGGATTAACAAGCAAATGCAATGTTTTTTAGCCCGATACGGCAGCACCTCTCAAGTCAAACTGATAATGACTAGATAATCACGGCTTGGAAAACAACAACAACAACAAAAAAGCCCATTCATCGTTGCAGCACTCCACTCATTACCCGAGCAATCTGAGAAGATAACAGAAGTTTGTGAACACATCTTACAATTAGAAGAGAGTGCAAACTATCTGTTTCATTCAGTAGATTCAGGGAATAACATGAGGGGAAGTATTTTCATAATTATGGTGTAAAAAAATATGGAGGACACAATTTTCAAGATCAGCCTTCATTCGCTAATTAAGGTTTCTACTCACTTCTTCTGTGGCACATTACAGATGGAGATATAGTTTTTATTTCACTTCATATGACAGCCATAGTCACAAGTGACTCTGCAGATTAAGGTTTAACAATTAATTTACATTAAAGGACCAGTGCGTAGGATTTAGTGGCATCTAGTGGTGAGGTGGCAGGTTGCAACAAACTAAATACTCTTCCCCTTGCAAGCATGTAGGAGAATCTGTGGTGGCCTTCAGGGAATGTAAAAATCCTACAGACCCTCTCTCGAGCAGGTGTTTGGTTTGGCCATTCTGGGCTACTGTAGATATATAGGGCTCATTCTAAGCAGTTCTTAGTTCCAGGTGATTCAGATTCTACACCAATGAAAACATGATTATGAATCCCACTAAATCCTATGCACTGCTCCTTTAAAATACTTTCACATGATTATATATTATGTAATATTGTTATGTAATACGCTGAAAGAGGCCATTCTGCTGCATAATGGGTACTTTTATTTTAATACTTTAACTAAGTTTTCAGACTCTTTTTACACTGTGGTACTGATACTTTTACTTAAAGGGGAACTCTACTAATTTAGTGTTGCACTTCCATAAAGTTGGGGACTCAAAAGAAAAAGATTAAAAAGCTCTACAAACACTTGATCCTTCATTTCCACAATACAACTAGATAGCATCTTTCATTACACCCCCTTGCCTCCTGTTTCATCACCTTTTTTTTGTTTATTTTATTCTCAATGCACTAACAGCAGGCATTCTATTAAGTATGCAGACGACACTGCCTTGGTGAGCCTCCTCTATGATGGGGGGGCATGGGCCGATTCTTGACTACTTCCTAAGTTGGTGTGGGAAGTCAAATTTTCTCTTAAACACCACCAAAACAAAGGAAATGTCCATAGATTTTTAGAAAGCAACAATCCTCACACCCTACCTATCATCAATGGGGAGCCAATACAACCTGTTTTAAATTGCAAGTACCTTGGCATAGTGCTCCACCATAAGCTCAAATGGGACCTGTAGACTGACCTCATAAACACTAAGACACAACAAAGGAAGTACTTTTTTTTAAAGAAACTGTTGCTCTTTAATGTCCACAACAAAATACTTCAGATGGTTTCCTGTGCTTTTATAGAAAGGGTTTTAGCTGGCTGCATCATCTGCTGCTTTGGCAAAGAAAAAGTCTGTCAGAAAAACAGGAACTGCCAGTAAACTGCTTGGGCTCAGGTCACAAATTAATTTACAGAGACAGACTGATGAATAAGGCAAGCAATGTTGTGGGTGACAAGAGGCACCCCCTTTGCCTCTTCATTTAAACCGGAGCCATCTGGTTGACAATATTATTCCCCCTCTATTCCCCAAAAACATCCAAATTTCCATTTGTTCCACAAGACATTCAACTTCTAAACAAGTAATGCACATAATAATTGAGCAGGATGTCCAGCTGGTCTTTGGCAAGGTGCAGTACATGAGCATTGCTGTTGGTTTGTCTATTACTGAGTCTGTCAAGGTATGTGTATGTGCATGAGGATTTACGAGAATGACATTGGTGATTCTGTGATAGTGGCTCTGTGATGCCTTGTGATTATGCTCCAAACCAATTTCCCCACAAGGAAATATCTTTCCATCTCCTAGGTCTTAAGGCCAATAAGAATGCATTCAAAGCCTTCCCCTGGCAGTATTTTTGATGTAAGTAGTGAAATAAACTACATTCTACATGCTGATGCAACACATATGTAGCCTTATCCCCAAAGGCTTTTAAGTAATGGGTTCTCCGTCAACCTGTAAATGAACTCTGTCAAAAATTACCCTCAGCTTTCCTGGCTGCTGCTGAGATGCCAAGCTGGTCTTGACCGACTCGTGGATCCTCACATCTCTGCAAGCCTCCAGACGGCATCGCCCGGAGTCAAAATGATGATGTTATAAGTTTTATATTACAGAAGTAAAGTTGTTTGATGTAATAAGTTTGCACAATCAACCAATTTGTTTTTTCAGGGCGTATTTGAGCATCAGACAAGAGATGGAAACTTGTCTAACTCTTTTTTTTGTTTGTTCTTCGCCGTCAGTCAATGCACTTTGTCCATGCTAAATAAACTATTAAATGAAATTGGTGTAAAACATCTGGCATCACAGCAGACTTTGGTTTACACAAATAGCTATTTTCTTGGGCGGAGAAACATGCAGTGCTAGCAGCAATTACAATGCTTTTTAGAGCAATTACAATATTATTTATAGCTCTCATTCCAGCTATTGGAAATGGACTATAGGCATGTCTGCAGCTCTTGCCAGCAAAGGCTCAGACCCAAAGATATACTGCAGTCTGACTAAATGAAGCTTCTCCAACCTGCCAGGCTGCACGGTGCAGGTGAGGAGCCAGTGGTTCAGAGCTGAGCGCAGCCTATTGAGCATCTTGGAGGTACCGTGGCCTTAATTCAATGTGATGTCTGTTCAATGTGACCATCTGTGATGGGAGGTGTACTCTCAACTACCTTTATGAACTTCAAAGTCATTGAAAAGAGTACACATACTAGTGCAATAAGATGCAGAGTGAGCTCCAGTGAGTCAGTGAGAGGGTCTGACCTGCTGCTCTCCTCTGTGTTTAGGTAAACCCACCACAGAACAGGGATTAAACCCAGTTTACTGCTTTTGTAACTGTCATGTTGTTTACAGCTGAAGCTTTCACTGCACTCTTCTCTTAATCCTCTCTCCTCCTCGCCTCTCTTGAAATCGCATGCACAGCATTGTCAGTCTCTCACAATAAAAGTGGCCCTGCTCTCACTTTGATGTTTAAAAGGCAGGATCCCCCCTCTGCATCTTGCAACCAAGGAGAGTCGGAGACGGGTGCAGTTTCGTTGTGCGTCTGGGCTATAATAAGTCATCAATGATGTTTATGACTCGTAAAAGCTCTCTCTGGGCTGAATCCGAAAAACAGTCGGTGCCTGTGTATAAACCTTATTATGGAGCCATCTGAAGGGAATTTAGAAGGTGATTTTTGACAAGAGTTCATTTATAGGCTGACAGAGAACCAGTTACTTGAAAGCCTCTGGGGAAAAGTCTTCATATGTTGCAATGAATTTTATTGTTTATCATTTCTACTTGTCATTTGTAAGAGAAACAACGTGTTTCCTATCTCAAAAGTTACACAGCCTCACTTTAAGCCAAAACAACAGAGATACATAGACTCTCTAAAATATTCCCTCAAGATTCAATAATTTATCGGTACATAAGCCACAGGGACAGTGTTGTGACCAGGATGACAATGAGTACCTTCCTTTACCTTGCCTACCTTCCATATACAGATAATTCCAGATAGGGAGGCTAAATTTGGGTGAATATGATGACAAAGGTTCTTGCATAAGCACAGACACAAAGATAAAGGCATGCACACATTCCTACTGATTTTAGTTATCATTTAATGTTTTACACAAAATCAAAAAATTTTTCATTTAAAGCAATCTCATCCTCGAGTAAGACTTATTATTCAAATTTGTAAAATTTAGTTTAATGAAAACTAATTATCATTTCCTTTCACTTCCTTTCTCCTTTATCTTTATCACACCATTAAAGCCTTGCTGTATTTGAGCAGCCTGCCTTGCTGTTTGTAAAGAAAGAAAAAGAAGTACAGAACTCTTTCTCCATCTTGTGGCACCTTTGTGTCATCACACTCTGACTCCCTGTGGTAAATGCTGGCCTGAAAAAGTGTTCGGCTATTTCATGCATCATTAACATGCATCAACTCCTGACAATAATGAGGATAATTGGATTTTAAATGAACACAGTTCATAATTTGTTCCAGAGATTGATGGGGATTATTGATGTGTGCACCCTCCCATCAGCCCAGCATTAATTTACACTCGTGTCTCATCACTGTTTTCATAGTCGCTGTCCTCAAATCAACCTGACACCTGTATATTTAAACTCAAAGCAAACACAGGTTGAAGACTCTGATGCAGAAGGAGGGTTCAGGCCTGTACTGTGATAGTGATGTTGCTGCTGGTCACCTCTTCAATCAGTGACAGTGAAAACACATGTGCATCATTAGGTCCTCAATGACTGGGCTCTGCCAAGGTGTGGAAGGAAGGATAAAAGTTAATGTTAGTTATGGTGTTTTTATAGAATGGCCTGTCTCAGTCTAGTTTATGGTTACCTGAGATTATTGTGGGATCCACTAAATGAGACTGAGAAGTTTAATCACTTGCTCAGAGTATTGGGAGAGTTGTTTGCAGCTTACTGCAAGGCTGCTTTGTTGTGCTTTAATTTTAAGTTGTTTCATAAATCCTCCTGGGGCTAGTTTGTGCCTCCATTTCATTAGCATTTTTTTGTGAATCTATTGCTTATAGTACTCAGTTTCTTCAACTTAACCTTTAAAGTTTTCCCCCCTGTCTTTTATATGGGAGCTTTGGCACTGCAGCCTGAATCAGACCGGCTTGTCTGCGTCAAGATTTGGTGAAAAACAATATACTGGAGTCAAACTGTGGCGTGCTCAAAGGATTATTTAGAACAAAACATTGAAATATTACTTTATTTAAAGAGTATCCTCTTAGGTATTGCACTTTCATAAAGTTGGAGGACTTGCAAGAGATGGTTTAAAACAAAAAGAGTCTAAAGCATCAGAAGCTAAGATATCCGTTCCTTTTAGTCCCTGGTACCTGTCAAACTTCAAAACCACATTCCCCAAATGCAACTCAATCTTCCATAAGACCTTTTCTGTCTGTTGAATGTTCTAATATTTCAAACTCCACACCTCTAGTTTTTTAAGATGGGTTGTTTGTCAGAAATTTGAACTCTCAAGCCTGAACCCCTATGACATCATCAGGGTTATTTTTCTTCATCTTAAAAGCCCCTCACTGTAACCCTTACAGTATATTGTTCACAGGCTGAGAAGGACCCTCCATGACAAGTACACTGACTGACTGGAGCACATCTTAAAGAGTGATGTCAATGTTTAATGGATGGATTAAGTTGTGAGTTTTTGCTCTGAGGTCACTTTGCCATGACATATTGAAGACAAGAATATAGCTTGAATTAACTAATTTAACATTAGTTCATCATTAGTTACTTGTAATGTAGCCTTATTCACCAGTTGAGGTCGCCAAAGGTCAGAGATTGCTGACAGAACCTTTTGGTACATGTACCGAATATGAGGGATTACTACTCTTCTGCTTAATGAAAACTAATAGAGACAAAAAAACCTAAAAAGTATTGTCTCCTTTTCCTACATTGCTTGCATTTTTTTTTTTGTTTTGGTGTTTCAACCACCCCATCCTTTCTCCTAACATTTCAGCAAACTTCAACTTGCTGATCTCAGACGGTTTTTGACATCTTGCAGATTGCAGGTAAATAGTTTAACGCTTCAATCTGGCCACTGTTCTCACCTGAGGACACAAATCTGCTTCATTCAGTGTTTTCCTCTGACTCAGCGCCTGTGTGCATCCTGCAGAGCTGCCACCCTTCACATAGAGAGCGATCCATCTAAATAATTACTGGAATTAGTTTCACTGTGTTGCACTCCTGATGTCACTCTGCTATTGCTGCTGTAACTGACCATAATTACAGAGGGGAAACAATTACACTGCACAGGGCCTTTCAGCAACACTCGCTGAACCTAGCTGTGCAGCCAGTTGCAGCTGTCAGAACGTCAGCAGGTATCCTACTGTACAAGCATTTCATGTTGTCAGATTAAAACTGGAACAACACTGTTTTAAATAAGTGAAAAAGAGCCTTGGATACTGCTGACAAGATCATTTATTTCACTTTCAGCCTCTCGAAATATTTCGTGAGCCAAGACTGCTAAATTTTAGCAGGCGAATGGAAAGTGCCAGTTGTTGCATATGTATTTAAGCATGAATTGTTCAAATTACAGAAGAAAAACAAGCAATGTAGGTGCAGATCTGTACAGGAAAAATATGTTTCTTTAGAAATCCCATAAAACCACATGAGTCACAGCAACTGGTTATTGTTGAATCTCCTATCTCTCTGCCAGAGTGACGTTTCCAAGTCGACAAGTTGTGCCTTTGGTTTTAACCTTGCTCCGATCCTGTGCTGAAGTCAGCAATGGCCACCATTAACAGTGCTTGCTATTCAAATGGTACACTTAAGATAAAACCCACACACATCCTTGATGAGATGCCAAATTGCGCATGCTTTTTGTGCTTGAGAAGGTTTTTATCCTGCACGTCTCACACTTTTGCATTTCATCTCCGAGGGGGATTACAAGTTGATGATAACACCCACACATCATTTAACAGTTGAGGAATAATAGAGAGAATTTTTCTTTTTCCACTGAATAATCCTCGACTTCTCATTCATCTTTGAATTCATCTTCGAATGTGAATGTGAAGTCTCTGCTGAAATGCATCTCTTGGAGAATATAAGACATTCAAGTTCTGCCTGAGAATGTTTGTTACTGTGTTTTTATAGACTACAAGTGATGAAGGTCAGGGGTAAGAAAGGCACAGTAAATAAGATCCAAGGAGAGGAGTCTGTGCAAAAAGTCTAGATTAACTCTCTGGTAAAAAGGGCTGAAAAGCGACCTCTTCTGGTCAATGGAGGCAGAGGCACATTTTGCTGTTTAGGTGCAGGAATTCTTGTCCACTGCATGAGAGAAAAGGCTTGTTTTGTACCACAATCTGGCAAAAAAACCAAAAAAAAAATCAAGCAGCTAGGACCATAAATACCAAAACCTGCTTCAACCAGAAGGTCCCTGTCTGGTGGTCTAAGAGGTGTGGTGGGTTAATTAATTTATTTGATAACCAGATCAGACAGGAACTGAGAAGCACACAAGAAGCAAGGCCATGAAGAGAAAGCACCATTTTTGGATTCAGTTCTGAGACTAAAGAGAAGCCAGTGCATCTATTTGAAAACAGGTGTGCTGTGACAAAATTAGCTCTTTCTTGTTAGGACTTTGGCAGCAGCATCTCAACCCACAGTTTATTTGTTTTTCATTTTCTTTTTTCTTTTCTTTCTTTCTTTTTTTTTTTTCTTTTAGCAGACCAATGAGGAAGGCATTTAAAAAGAGTGCATGGTAAGATGAAGGTTTTCTGCATCTACCAGTGACAAAAAGCTTCTTACTCTCTCTTTATATATGTATTACTAAGATGATAAAAGGCAGTTTGTTCCTGCTTTAGAAAAAGTAAAAGCAGGCACAAAGTTCTAAAGAGATAGAGAAAAACATAACCCCTTTAAGATAAGATGCAACCCAGGCATGCACTGAGCATGAAAGTCCTGAACACTTCTCAAGCCTTTTGAGGATGTTATTGATGTCGTTCTCAAATCTAGAGAACCACTATTTACAAATTGATCCCAGATTGTCACTATGATTGTCAAACCTGATTGAAATGTATCATTTAAACAGTGAGATGGTCAACCATCAATATTGATGGTTTTGCAAGGGAATTGAAAAGAGGAGATTGGCTGGTACTATTATCTGAGTCAAGTTGAGGGTTAAATAACATTAATATAATTAATACAAAATATAATAGAATTAATTTAATTGCAAAAATATCAATACAACATTTTATCTGCATGAGTGTGAATAAGTGCATCATGTCAGTCCTTTTGTATTGATTCCTCAAATTGTTGGAAAAACAGCGCCCATCTGGGTTGTCAAGGGTAGTAGCGGCCGGGCAGTCCGCCCTAACCGCCCACCTGTGAGGATGGGAAGTTGATGTTTTCAACCTTCTCACTACAAAAACAGTCAGCTAATTATGACCTGGGAATGGACACGTCTCTGGAAAAGAAACCCTGAAGTGAACTGTGACCGGCCTGTCAACAAGAGGAGAAGGTTGACTACGTTCAAATGGAGGAGCCAGAAGATTTAGTTAATATTAGCTTAGCTTACAGTGTAGTTAGTGATATTAGCTAACGTGCCAAGTAAGGAAGCAGCCACGGGGGACACGAGGACAGCATCAACATCAACAACAACAACAACAACAACAACAACAACAACAACAACAACAACAACAAAAGACTTTCAAAGCAAGAAGGGAAATGGGACATTGTGACATGGAAACTTCGTCTGCAAGAGGGAGGCATGGACTTCGACGTCAAAACGTGAGTCAGATTCACCTGTCTGTGTGCGAACTTGTTATCTTTGCTAATGGCTAACTTCTCTCTGCGGTTTAACTGTAGTTTGGAGGTCTTATTATGCATCCTATGGTATTAGCTTGACATGAAGGTTTTATATTTACTGGTCTTTCAGTCACCTATTGACTGTGTGTGATTCTGTGCAGAAAGTCTGGTATAATTGCTTGTGGAAAATTCTTTAATTCTGTGTTAATTGGGGAGAAACACCGGGCCACCTGGCCTGCAATTAGCCTTAATTGACAGCAGGTGTGACGCACATTCCACAAATGGTAAATCACATAGGTATCTTATAAAGTTTCAGTTTCTTTACAAAAGGTTACCCAGTGACTGGTTTGGTGTTTGAGTTCACTGTTGTGCACAGGTGTGACAGATATTATGAGACAGGTCATCTTATGAACAAGTACGGAATGCATATTTTAGTCACACAAAATTAAACTAATATGAAAAGATGCATAGCAGTCAGCCTCACCAGTCTGCATTAGAATAGTTTTTGCAGTGTTACTGTGGATCGTTTCCACACCTACATCATCCGCAGGGAACCCATGGGGTTGCTCCTAAAGGACCTCAGCTAACTTAAAAGAAGTATAAAATGGAAATCACCATTTGTAATTTGAGAGAAAAGTTGAGTACATTTTCCTCCCAATTCAATTTCTTTACAAACAAATGCACCCCAGGCGGTGTCATCCTGCTGGGTAGGGTGTTCAATGCTTTGACATTTGCAGCAGGATATGTTGAGTCAAAGATGCAAAGAGGAATGCAGAGAGACTGTGTAATTGCAGTGCCCCACTGATTTGAACCCCTGGACTCTGATGGAGATGAGTCCAAAACATCCTTTTGGTCTGTCCACCTGCTGGACTCCTTCAGAGTGTTGCTACAATCTGGTTGAGGAGACCTGTGACCTCTGGTGAAGATAAGAGTTACTGTTGAGGGGGTAGTAGGGATGGTTATTGTAGCCACAAACTAGGGGGAATCCATGACTGGTAGCGATTGATTGTCTCTGGCTTGCTGGGACAGCCCTCCATTTCTGAATAATGTGAGGTTCATGCTTAGTGTAGTTCTTCAGATTGTCTGTGTTAACATTGATGGTCATTTTGCCTTTGGCCGGGGCAAGTTTTGCAATTCTTGCCATCGGACTGTGTCACCTATGTTGAACTCCTCCCCCTTTCCATGTTTTTTTTCTTCAACACACACACACACACACACACACACACACACACACACACACACACACACACACACACACACATTTTTGCCAAATTGTAATGGAAATCATTAACCTCATAGTCCTCTTCATATGGATACCTGGCCTCTCTGAGGCAATATAGGGAGAGGAAATAGGGAGAGAAGTTTGTGTTCAGTTGTTTGTTGGTATACACACACACACACACACACACACACACACACACACACACACACACACACACACGTCTTTTGGGGGCTATCGAAATTATAGAAAAAGTCCAGAACACATCAAGGGATTGTACACCGTTTTCTCTTCCCTTCACCTCTCCTCTTCTCTCATTTACTGTAGCCCTCTTGGCCTGACAAGGATGACACTAAGCTATTTAAGAACAGCACTAATCACTAAGCTTTGTGAGCTTGCTTCATTTCCATATTACCTCCTTCAACTCCACAAATATGTCATGTGCCTGTTGTGGAGACATGACCACCTCTGCCATCTCTTTTCCCCTCGACAGATGTAGTGAAGTGCATTACCTGGTGAGAATAGAATTTTTTGGCCAAGGGGTATTCTAGCGCAAAAATGAGTGTCAGGCATAAAAGGAGTTTCTTACCCTTCATGATAAAGTTTCCTCTTCTTCTTTTAATATAATACTGCTCCTTGCTTGTAGCTTCGGGTGGAAGCTGGCCATTTCTTAGATATACTATGAGTCCCACAGTTTTCTTAAGGTGCATTTTACCTCCTTCTGATTTGTACTTATGTGATGCCTTGTATCCTTATTTTATAGGATGGTCAATTATGGGTTTAATGATAAACAACATTATTAATTCATTAAATTAACAAATTATGATAGTTCCTCTTTCCTAAAGGCACATTTAAATTCCAGCCTCTTCAACTGGCTATACTTAAATAGCAATTTAGACTGTGGATTGTCAGTGGATGTGGTCATTACTTATAAGCCAGTGAAACCTTAAGAAAGTAAAGTCTAAATACTTTGTAATTGTCATGTGCACATGCTTATCCCCAATTCTCGTTCCCCAGTGAATCCATAACACCGGTTTGGTATGATTATTAATTTGCATAACTTATTAGTATAGTGTGCCTATCATATAGACAAGAGTGTGTAAGTCATGTATTTGATACATGCATTTATATTTGTATTGTAGTAATACTGTCAGAGCATAAGCTTTAGTGGTACTGTATATGTTTTGAATAGAAAATACACAGGAAATATGTGTTAATCATGTGATAGTATATGCAAGTTATTGTATTACACTACAATAGAATGGCAGTACAAATCTGACTTAACTTTAGTGGTAAAATGAATCTTGTTTATGTCTTAAATGACCTGTGTGACTTGGCCTCTGAACCAATTCACTGCTAAAATGAACATGTTTCAGATTTAAATGAACTTTGCCTTCTAACAGACCAGCTGACCCGCGCTGGTCCTGCTAGTTTACATGGGCTAGAAGTGCTGTTTCAATCATCTAATATTTCCTGATACTCATCCAGTCAGTGCAGAATAACACTGATCACATGGGATGACTTTGTTATCACCTCTTAAAGCTTTGTGTATTGTTAATGTATCCCTGGTTTCTTGCTTCAGCAGGGATTGATCTCCCCTCTGTGATAAATAAATACAAAGTTTCCACAAAATAACTTTTTGACCTTCCCTCTTATATCGTAAATCATCTGAAGTTTTCATCACAGCACTCCACACAGAGAAATAAATGTCATGACCAACTATGGGAATAATTTCCCATTATGACAGCACTGTTTCTGCCCAACCATCTTGCAAATGTCTAATTCTTAATCCACTAAGTATCACTGTAGAACAAGGCTATAAAATGTGCTTTTAGGTTTTTCTGATTGTGTGCATGTGTGTTGTAAAAGAAACAGATGGGGAGCTTAATGCAAGTAAAGTTCTTGTTCTCTTAGATGTGAGCTCTCTTGCCCACTCCAGCATGTGGGAGGAATGGGCAGAAAGGAACAGATTGATAATGACTTGCAAGGGAATCGTGAGTGCTTCTGCACACCATGCAGGCAGGTTTTCCTCAGTCGGAGGAGGTTGGTTTTAGTCAGGGACAAATTTAAAAGGGTTACTAGGATTAAAGGAGAGAATGCTACTTATAAAGAGAACTGATTGTAAATAACTTTGAAATGGCTTCAGTCAAAACAGCTCAGGATTCTGTCGGCTGAAAGGTACTATATGTAACAATTAGAAAACTCTTGTTTTTCATGAAACTGGTGGCTGTTAAATGAAATGCATCCTGTTGGCCAAAACAGTGACATGACATGCATGAGACTGAATGTGATTGACCAGCATCATATTGATAGATAAGGTAACTAAAGTACCACTGTTTGACTATGAAGCACATTTGACTCTCCAGCACTGGCACAGTGCTAAAACAAAGTGTGGAGATTGGTCTGGCTTTGCAAGACTATAGTTTGACTCATGTGGACTTTGTGTTGTGTCTGTGTTGTGCTGGGAGCCGGTAGCGGACTTCAATTCTAAGATGTCGGTGCTGAAGGGGAGATGAAATTTATCCTCCTCATACTTTAAACAAGCAGGGTTTTCTTGATATTCTTCTCTCCGACCCACTGGGTTTCATAACAACATATATTGCAGTCATTCACCAGTCAGTAAATCTTGTATTCACCCTTTGAAATCTTTTCACTGAAAGAAATGAAATGTATGGGGTGAATTAACTTCACCCTTCCTTAATGCCATTTCATGCAGCAAGGACAGAGTTCTCCAAAATGTAATCAGATCATCGGGTTATTCCTTCCCTGTCACTTTCTGTTGAAGGGTTTTTGAAAAAAATAAATGCTGACACTATGACAGATGCCATCAAAACAACAAAATGTTCTACATGCCTGGCGCTGTTTTCATAAAGCAACTGTAAATAACTCGATATAAGAGCACGCAACTGATTCAAGGCATTGTTCATGTACAAGAGAAGATGTCAGTCTTTTTCCTACGTGGTTTGACAGCAGTAGCTTGTTGAAAGTGAAGCAAACAGTCATGGTGTGAGAACCTAACGCTCTTAGTTGAATTGGAAGATGTAAGTTAGGTGAAATCACTCTCAGGGACATGCAGCGCAGATGCTTCAGTGCACTTAAACTGAAAGACTCATACAGCCATATGGTCAATTAGATGTTTTTTCATCTGGCTTTCTTTTCTTATATACAGTATGTATTCAATTTAATCCTGCTTAAATCTGCTGTCTTTGTAAGGCAACTTTTGATGTCCAATTATTACAGAAATACCTGTCAACAGTTTTAAACCTAGATAATTATTATGCATCTTTACGTCATCCAGAAAATCTGTTTGTGCTTTTGTTTCTGTCTGCACTGCTGTGCTGTATTTGTTGCAGGCCATGATGTAACATTTCAATCTCGGATTGGCACTCACAACTGAAACTGAGACTTTGGGAGAATGTAATGAAATGCAAATGATGCTGCACAATAATTCATAGAAACTGTATAGAAAAGCTGAAGCAGAAATCTTTTGGCAAATTCCTCTCTTGTATTATATATGCAGTGATCTGTATGCATCTATTCTTTTCTTTGTGCAGTGGTAGAACTGAATAATGTCCAAGCCTGGTGTGAAAATGTCACACCATACAGTATAATGTCAGTGGAGGCCTCAGCTTTTATTGCTGTGCACAGGTACACCTACTGCTTACGCCTACAGGGATTTGATGTTACGCTGCAGTCATGTTGTTCAGGGGTTAACCCACCTTGCTCTCTGAGTAGTACAGTACACTTCACTTCAGATTTTTCACAGTTAAATGTTCAGTGAGTGACTAGAAGAGCAGGTATCATACGTAACATATCTCCACAGCCTTAATGGGCTGAAGACAGCTGCACCTTTGCACCATCAAGTACTGCATGTTTTTTCTGTGAGGCATGAAAAATGTCCTGTGATTATGTTTTAGCATGGTTATGGCAAGGGCTTAAACTAACAAATCATATCACTATTGATTAATCTGCAGATTTTTTATAGTGGGATGTTGCCTATTTACACCAAAACAGAACAAAAATTTGAAGAGCGAATAGAAAATTATGTGTTTAAGGTTTTGTTCAGTGAACTGTTTTATTCGTAAGAAACACTTCTTGGGAATACATTTGGCATCTATTTACCAGAAAGACTTGCAGAGAAAGAAAATACAACAGGATAGAGAAAAAAATGTATCTAAAAACATCAGGTTTCTTCTTGTATCTCTGAGACTACTTAAAGCAGCTGAGAATGGGCATAATTAACAGAAGTTGCTTCCAAGATGGACATATAAGAAAGAGAAGTTTTCTTGGAGAGACACACTTTAAAGACCTTCTCCGGAGAATGATACATTTAAGAAGCAGACTCCTTGGAGAGAGAGAAGTGGGAGGAAAAAGTGCTCTCTTTGGGAGACAGACCAATCTGAAAACGATTCCTACTGAGAGAGAGAGTGAACAGAGAGAAAGAGGCCATGATTGAGATAGAAAGGACACAAAGTATGTTGTAAAGCTGGTGACTGTGTGACTGTGTGTGGGTGTCTGCAGACAGTTAGCAGGAGGAGGACTCCTGACTGACCCTGCATGGACTGATACTGCCTTTGTGTGGCAGTGAAGCATTGTGGGAGTGTGGACAGCTTGGGACTCCACTCACGTTCTCAGGGCCACTAGAGAAGTATCCGATTGGCTGCCAGACACACACACACACACACACACACACACACACACACACACACACACACACACACACACACACACACACAAATAGATAGCTTAGTCCTGACTTGTGTTGGATGTTGGATTGGCACTGCCATTGTGTGGCACTGAAACGATCTGGGACTGCAAAGAGACTTGGAACGCTGCTTGACGTACACACAAATCCACAGCAGCAGAGATGAAGGCGCGTGTGTGTATATCCAGCTGTCAGACAGCAAATGAACAGCATTAGTTTAGAGGAATTAAGAGGCAGTGGCTGAAGCATTGAGAACCATTACAGCCGGCTCCCAGAACAAGTCTTCCAAAACATTATACTAGGTCTCTGTGCATTCCTCCATCAGTCTGAGCTTGGTAGCTGGAACACATTGTGTAGGCTCTGTGGTTTATGGCTTTAGTCTCAGCTCCGTAAGCTTCAGCAGTGTGCATTATGTGCTTTTGTATTGACTGATCCACTGATTTATGCTGCATCATAATTAAATTAGATTAGATCTTCTTAAATTAGATTTTTGTTTCCTTTGTTTCCTGATTTCTTGTATAAAATCTTTGGGTTTGCTGAACTGTTACTACCAGTCAGAGCATCCCTGGAACAGAACATTACACATAATATAAAAGAGAGAAAACAGTATGGCCTGTATTTCTGGATCTGTGCATTATCTCTTACTGCTATGAATCAATAGTCCCCTTACAGACAATGGACATTGTGTCCAGATATTTATGGCACAGCAGTGAAGTCAGTGGAGAGTGGGGTTAACAATCTGTGACTGAAGAAACAGAGAAAAACCAAACATGTTAAAAAACAGGTTATTTAAAGTACAAACTACAAAGAGGCCATTTAAATGTAATTCAGAATATGTGATGTACTTGATTCGTTCCTTTGTTCAAACACTATTCATCCTCTCTTCTCAGTCAGTTCTGATAGAATGTGTCACTTCACTTGAATCAGCAACGAGTTCATAACAATTTTTATGTCTAGTCAATCTGAGTACATATCCCAACAGATCTCCGTGCATATAAAGCCAGTGCTTCATCTTATGTAGGAACTTGTCCTCTTTTCCTTTTTTTAAAGCACACTTTGATGGAAGCTGCGGTCTCTAATAAACACATTTAACCAACAGAAGTTCACTTGCGGTCCCTCTCTGGAGACTGAAAAAAGCCCTTATGGGAAATGTATGAAATCACAAACTGCAATTACAGGTAGATGAGGCAGGTTGAGGGGAAATGGGCCCAGCACAAACGGTATTACAACACCTCATCATGAAACACCTCCAGGGGCCCACTAATGATAGATGTTGTGTATTACAGTGCCAGAGTGCAGGGGTTGACTTTTCCTGCAAGGGTCACTGTGTTGGAATGTTTTCTAATACAATTACATGTAGTGTTTGTGGTGCGTTATTACATATTGGCTGAAGAGAATGCAATAGTGAATTTAATAATGAAACCTTGGTGTGATTGACGCAAACACAGGAACGTTGGTAGCATCTGTCTCCAGCATAGTATCAGTAGGAATTACATCCATATTGAATGACCCTGCAGCTTGAGGTTTACATGAAATGCTAATGCCGGCGCAGAGAGTAGTGTACCCTATATAATGAGGTGAAAAAGCACGGGTGGGGTGAGGGTGGTGGATGGGCATGTAGCGTGAGATGTTGATGTAGGAGAGCAGTAACAGACCTGCCGTTTCTCTTTGTATTAACCATAATCTGGTTCTTTACCTACCTTAACCAAACGTTGTAGCTGCCTAACCTTAACCAACTGTTGTAGTTGCTTTACACTAACCATACCATAACCATATTTAATTTGCATAACAATGAATAATCGTGACCTTTCCTTCACCTAACTATACTGTATTTGTCGTTGCAGAATATCAAAATTCCTGTCAGGTAATAAGGTCGCTGTCCCGCTGAACATGCTGTTGTTTCTCTAATTTATGAGCTGTCAACTTGAATATAAATAGAGTTGGAGCTTTTTTCCATCAGTTGTTATGCTGACCAATCACGACCCTTAAAGGGACAGTTAATGAATTATGTCCAATTATTTTGTATGGCATCTTCATTAAGCTGGGGGATTTACAAGACAGATTACAAAAGTAACAAAAGACAAAGATAGCCTAGTAATAGGGGTAATAGTATGGGTCAAGCGCTGAAAACCCCAGATCCTATGTTTCCCATGATGCAACTCGGATTTTGCCTTCATCTTTCAAACTCTGCATCCCTGGTTCTTAACTGATGCTCTCTCGTGAAATCTTGTGAGATGCAACGTGCTGTTACAGAACCAGATCACTGATCAGTCAGTAGCTGATTCTATGAAATTATAACCTAAAATCATGGGAAAGAGCTTCATTGGATCATTAAAAAATTCTGGAGGCAACTAGAACTTAATTATTTAGATAATGACATTTATATTTATTACATGTCTATCTATCACAGTTTCTATGGTAAGTACTCTGTAGTATCCTGACAATGAGTGCAATGTGTTCAGCATGGAAAACGGTAATTATAGGCTACACTGGTGCCTGTTACTTTTCATGAATTCATTCTATTCGTGAAGTAGGTTTTCTTTAAAATTGGCAAAATGAGAACTCTTTGCTCATAAATGATTCTCATTAGCAGCCCAGAAATAAATGTTTTAGAATGAGGGCTCAATAATAATTATTAGAGGAGCTGTTTCAATTTACATTTTGAATTCAATGGACGAAGAGTTCACTGACCCTCAACCCTTCTGCGCAGACACACTCAGACACAAGCCCTGCGGTAAAGTCTGAAAGAAACTGCTTCGATATAAAGAATTAATCAGCACCTTAGTCATTTTTTTTTTATATAATGAAAAATTGGGGTTTGGAAATGTTGATGTTGTGTTATTCATTCTGTGCTGCATGAGAGCACTTTGCTTTAGAATCACTCCTGAGCCCAAAAACTAGAATTTTTCATATTTCAGCTTTTGATTGTGATGCAGAAGTTAACTTTTCTTTCCAACAAAACACTGAGGAAAAACCTTAAGTGACAGAAAAGGGTTTAAATTAACAATCAACAGCTGTAGACAAAAAGCTTCTCCATGGTTCTGTGCCAGCAGCTACAAATCTCCGACTCAGTGTAAGACTGATGTTTCCAGAAAAGAATAAACATGCTTTATTGACTTAAATATGTCTTATAGAACTTTCGCTCAACAGATCTATCTCTGCTTCCTTGAGTAGGAAAAGCAGCAACAAAGAAAATAAGGTAGTTAGGAAGTTAAAAACTTTGGTGAAAGAACTACAGCAAAGGATTGAAATGAACTCCTCACAAACAATGCACTGGCAGTGCTTGTAGTACTTTAGGTCAGATGTCCTTAAACAACCCAAATCGTTTGTGAAAACTGATTTAATCACACGCTTGCTGGGCCTCTGTTTCCTCTTATTTTTATACATCCAAAACAAGTTGTTAGCTTGACAAGAATATTATTTTTCCCACTTGTTGTTATTAGAAAAGAAAATTGTGTCATGGTGGCTGTTTTAACCCAGAAAGCACCTGAAAGAAACAAATCTTGTTCAATTAATCAAACTTATTATGGTGGGCACACTTATAAATCATTAATACACAGGCAAAGCTGACATCAATAAAAACCTAACGGCCTTAATGAGTGAGGAGAGAAAAAAATGAGATATGAGCAGATGTTCAAAATGAAAACCTCATCAACAATGGTTATGTAAAAATGTCATTTTGTTTTTGAGACACTGGGAGGTGCTGTTGAGCTGAAGAAAGAGTGGAGGACGCGCATGTGTGACATGAAGCGAGTGTGTTTGTGTGTGTGATATGCAGGGGGGGAGATAGAGGAGAGATACAGTGAGAGGCAAAGAGAAGGAGCTAAAGAAGTAAAGAAAGAAAGAGCTGGATGGTGGTGGAGGGGAGGGGGTCAGAATCGGGAGGAGTGTCTCGTTATTTTGAGAAATTGATTGTGAGAGGGGTTAAAGATAGAAAAAAGGGTAGTGCTTGATGGGTTAATATGGTATAAACACCATATCCGTCTTCCCACTGTGTTAATTGCTTCCATTATTACCCAGCTAGTTTCTGGGTCAGATGAATTTGTATTCACGACAACATCCTTTGAGGAGAGATTACAGAAAATTACAACAAATACCTAAGACGTCACTGAAGAAGGCCAGGTCTTGTTTTTGGGTAATTGTGAAAAGCAATATACTGCTCTGCTAAAACGTGTTTATCAACTGAGCCCCCCCCTCAAGGGCCTTGCCATGCTGTCAGACATGCAGCGAGCATCACTTTTGTTTGGTCTCCTAGCGCTCCACCCTTTGACTGTTTGACTCCTTTTCTAATGCTACACACAGCCTCCTTCGAGGCAGATGAAATTGTGCCCTACATGTCATGACAGTGCTATGAATTCCATTTAATTACACCAAAGGAGACTCGTATCATCATTTTCAAGCAGAAGGTTGCTGAGCCTGACACTGTGTGCTAGTACGTGCACGTCTGCAAGTTTTCCCAGCCTAAGCACCTGAGCATGTGTGTGTGTGTGTGTCAGTCTATGTGCAAATCCCCCCAGCGCGCCAAAGTCAATCTGTGTGTTCAGCCTTTCGATGAGCGGATATCTGAACACTAACAGCTTGTCAGCTGCATGTACAGGTTTGCAGACGAAAACAGACCACCAAGCGATGTTCTGCTAGGTGACAACAACCTCTGGGAGGATGATGTAACGCAGAAAGGGGGGGGGGGGCATAGAGCCACACGTGCAGACAAACACAACACACAGACGCAGCCAGATAGAAGTCGCAGCACAGTGGGGTAGATTGTGTAACAGATCAGCTTGTTGTCAAATTGGTGAGACTTGCTTCTAGGCTGTTTCTTAAAGCCAGACAGGAATGATGCAGCAAATCTGTAATGACTGCAACACACACTCACGAGCATGAATCATTTATTTATTGCCGCATAAATCAAGCAGCGCGGCGAGATAAACAGTAACAACGATTTTTTTGAAATCTGTCAGTTACATGGTCGCTACAAATAAAAACACGAAATCACAGATAACAGAGGCAGTCGTGAATTTACCAGAAATAGCTGTCACCAGCCCGATATGCTGCAAACTGAGCGGCTGTCCTTTGTGATACACTCATCCTCTGAAGGCTCCTTACCTGGCCTCCACCTAGAAATATAAAAAATATAGCATTTGGCAAACTGAAAACCTATAATAAGGTAGTTGTGCAACTGAAGTCTTGCATATAAAACATGAAAGCCTGGGTTAGCTAATGGCTTACTGATTATGTGCCCTTGAGCCGTTCTGTCCATCATATTTCAGCTGTTACTTAGTGACACACTTTCACAAGAAAATTAAAACTAAGGACTTCATCTACTGTGTCTTCTTATTCAAGAGAAGAAGTCAGAGACAAATAATACATTTTAGAAGTTTATTAAAACAGCATATTTATATTTTTACCATGAAATACATGCTTTCCATATGGAGCAAACTGTTGAGATAACTGTTTATAGCATAAGTGCACTTTAAGCCTTTTTATGGATGAGAAATGTGTAATACCCTGGAACTACAACACTTTACATACGTACAACAGAAGTGTTTTTTTAAAGACCTATTAAAAAAATCAAACACAAAAAAACACAAAAACACAAATCGTCTAAAAATAACAAAAGGTTGTAATTACCTGTTCAGACTTCGTAGAACTAGATCAGACTTCATCATCTGTGTGTTGTGTGTTGTCTGCCCAAAGACTATGTAGTATATTGATCGAAAAGTTCAGGAAACATTTGTGAAGATGCCAGTGTCCAGAACATAACATAACAATATTGGCAGTATCACCCTGGATTGTTCACTGTATTTTCATTTTAAAAAATAAATCAAAAAAACATCTTATGAATCTTACTACTTATAATAACTATAGAAAACTTTCAAAATTTCATCATGTGTCAGGATGTTTTCTGTCCTGTAGGAGCAGAAGTTGACCAATATCTTAGGGCATAAGTTTTCCTTTTTCAGCCTTCTCAGTAAGTAGAGACCTTTACATCCAGACAGGAGGTGTTAAAGGTCCAGACGATGTCCTCAGACTTGTAGCCACCTAGGAACCTAAAACTGGAGACCTGTTTCACCTCTGTTATTCATGTACAGTGGATAAGTGTGTTTCTGCAGCTTTGACACTTCCCAAAGTCCATAAAGGGCTCTTTGGTCCTGCTGATGGTGACAGCAAGGTTGTTATTAGAGATCCACTCTGCAAGGTACTTGACGACAAGAACAGAGAAGGAAAAAAACACAATGTCCAAAAGACCAACACTTAACAGCAGTGGCACAAAATCATGGACCTTCTTAGAGGCTTAGACTAGCTCACTGATCTGTTATTGAAAAGGACATATTAAAGTGTCTGCACAATTCAACCTCTATGTGAAAGCAAGTCCTTTTATTGCACATAAATTAAGATTTGAAAACAGGATGAACTGAATTACAAGTCAACAACACCAGAGTCACAGATGTTCAGGTATGTACGGCTAATAGTGCAGTAGTTATAGTGTCTTGAATGAGAGTTTTTAAACATGTTCATTGCACAAACACTACTCATTTTAAGTCATTCAAGCACATAGTTTTTGTTACATTACCCAACCAAACTTAAGAGTTATGAAAGGCAAGAGTGAGATCCGCTCATTCATGTGGATTGCTGGGGCCGCTTTGTGGCCCAGCACTTGTTCTTGGTCGGCTGCGTATCTCTCAGTGTGTCTATCAGCTTGCTCCAATGCATGCTGCACAGTAAGTTGCCAGTTAGTTGCCTGGTGGGTATAAAGACGCCCTGCATGCTTGTCATATGCACTGATGAGTCAAGGCTGTTTGACTGGGCTGGAGGGCCGGATTGTGATTGACCGGGGCTTAGCTGGCTCAGTATTGACTGTACACAAGGAGAAGCATAACCATTAACCATTATAACCATTTTTCTGCCATAAATTACAAATATTGAGTATTATCCCCAGCCTTTTATTCTTGGCAGGGTAGAAAAGTCTCTGCAACGCTTTAGTCAAAATCCAGGATAATGACTTCTTTCTAGGTTGGTAGACACCTCACTGACTTAATATGCTTTTAGGGAAAACATTTAATTTGAAAATGTATAAATATCATTAAATGTGATTTTCTAATGTTTCTGCTGTTTTGTAGACTTAATGATTAATTGATTAATCAAACCATAATATTTGCTTTATTTGATAATGACAATGATAATTAGTTTGAAAAAAAAAAATCAATTAACCAAGAAAATGAACAACATATTAACTGATAAGGAAAATAATTGTATTATAGAAAACACATTTTGTTAGAGACAGGTTGGGCCAAAGTGGAACGTGGAAGCAGTGGAGAGATATCTGGTATTTGAAAACAATTAATGGGCCAAACTCTTATCAGTTTCATGGATAAAACAGACAGGAATGCTGCACGACTCACACTGGAACACAGAAGGACACACACACAATGCCGCAAGACCTGAACCACTTTGTCAGGTCAGTGGGAAAACCAGAGACTTGGCCATAGCTGGGGGCATATTTAATTAAGATCTCTGAAATCGCACAGTTAATTACTTAAAGACAAACGGAAACAAACAATTTGCTTTTGCACTGAAGAAAGGGTAATATGGAGGGTACAAGGGTTCATTTTTGTTATATATGTATGTCATATATGTATGTATATATATATATATATAATGTGTGTATATTATATATATATATATATATATATATATATATTTTATTTTTTTATTTTTTTATTTTTATTTTTTTTTTTTTTTTTTGTCCACCAATCATTATTGAAAAACACATACCAATAATACAAGCAAGCACTTGAGCCAGACTAATGGGTGAATACTGGCATATGAACAGCTTCATAAGCGATTTACTGCTCCCAAAGTAGCCAGTGATGTAAGCCATTATGAAAAATTCCCAGCATGAGACAGATTTGTGTGAAACAGCAGAGCCATTTCCTTCATAAAAGAAATACTCACATAATGCACTGCAGTACTTTATTGGTGTGGTTCAAAGACATAATGACTGAAAAAGACCCTTTTAAGTCAAGCACTATAATATGTAATGATTCAAATAACTCCCTCTTAAGCAACAGAAAATAAAATGATCCTAATGAGTCCTCCTTTCATGCAGCATGGGATAATTGGAGCCACCCATTTCCACTCATTGTTATTAGCCTGGATGAGTCCTTCCCTACACGCATTATTATACATGGCGCAGTATATGTCATATGCAATACACCTAAATGTTCTGTTGAAATGGCCTCGCTGCAATTTGTTGATGGCAGCAAATTGATGCATTTTTATGAGAGGATGGTTTGGAGGCTGTTATCAGCACAACGACTGTTGAAGATGAAGAGGAAAACTTAACTAAACCTGTAGACGCCATCCAGGTTCAGCACAAGTGTGTCCCCATTTCACTGATAGCTGTGATTTAAAGAGGCAGCACTGCATGAGATCTCTGTAAAATCTTTCTGGGTTGTATCTGTGGTAGTTTTCCATCAACTACTGTATATGTTCCTCTTTGGCTTTGTAGTTAATAGCAATCCACCCATTAGGCAAAACAGCTTATAGCACATCACCTCATTTTCTAATAAGTATGCATGTTTACGCTGTCCTATGGTTTTAATGGAAGAACTCATGCAAAGTAACATATATTGTCACAAAAATTTGACATTATTATAACATATTTGTGTTTGGAAAAAGGATTATAGGAGAAATTTCAACCCCAACAGTTGGGGTCCAAAATGAGTTTTTGATCATCAGCAGTCCTAGTGAAGTAAATGTTATAATCATTAATAATGTAATAATTGACCAGAGGGTGGTGTCAGAATAAAGGTCTTAGGCATTCTACATCAGACGAGTTTATCATGTTATTTATTTATTTATTTATTTTGGTCATTTTCCAACTTATAAAACTCAAATACATGATATGTTATGATCATGAAAGTGTTGAGAGATATACATGACAGTATTATAACAATAATAAAGATGAACTTTTACAGGCATTAAAAAACAATGAAATTGAAAATAGAGATAAAAGAAAGTAAAATAAACATCTTCAAAATGAATTACAGAATAAAAGCCAATAGAAATAGAAACCTTGACAGGCTTTTAATTTGAGTTGAGACAATTGCCTCAAATTGTCCAAATGATTTCTGAACGCTTAGGCATTTAGAATATGTATGGTAGTGGTTGTTATTTCTGTGCAGTATAAATATCAGTGTTTTCATCAGTGTTTATGTCTAGGTTTAGCGTTTAGCAGAAGACAACTTGTGTTAATGATTCATATTTAGAGAATGTGACTCACTTCAACATGATAACAAAAGTATAGACTACCCACTGTTCTGGAGTGATTGTATGTAAATAGAGATGCAAGCATCATTTCATTCACATACAAGTAAAATGCTGACATCACTTAGAGTCTATGTATAGTTGATAAATGGCAGGCTAAGAAAATAAAAAAAAATTGAAACTATATTTATCTCTTTGTTTGTTTGTTTGAATGATTAATTTCCCCAGTGAGCATCGTGGAGTTTCAGACTATCAATAGCAAACAGCAAAAAGTCAATGCCAGAGAGCATTAGCTTATTACTTTGGCAGGATGAAGTAGCAGCTTCGTGTCAATTAGGAGGAAATAAATGAGTTAGTGAAAAACTGCTGTTTGATTCTTCAGCGTCATGAAACACTTACATTTGGCATACAAAAAACCAGAAGGCTGCTCGAAGGCAATCTTCACAATGTGGCCATTTTGGTGGTTTGGGCTCATGGAAGAATTACATGTAAAAATTCAACAATCGCAGTGTTTCGTATAAATGGAAGAGCCTTTCCATCCAAACGTTCTGAGCTGCAAAGACTGTGTTGCAGCCAGAGGAGAGCAGGTCAAGGACTTTTGCCTTTGGTGTGAAGCTCTTCACTGACATGGAGGAAAATATCAAGGGTGGGCTGAGGTACACACACATGCAAACTCACTTTACAACATGTTCTGTTGCCGCTTTGCTCTGTTGAGTAACTAGGCAAATGACATTCTTTGAATCAGGCATACAGAGGTCTCACACTTTCGCCTCGAGCAAAATATCCTCTGCTGAATGCCATCTGTGAGTCTCTTTATCTCTCTCTTTTTTAAGTTTTTACTCCTCTTTGTGTGACTAACAGTGTGCATGTTTAGCATCAGGGTTCAACACTGCGCAGGCTGCTTCCTTTGTTGAGTTTATGAACATTCCTGTGTGTTGTACGCACATGACAGGGAAGCTAAGATGGTTGAGGTAGAGTTATGCTAATGGTAACAAATTCATCACATTGTTTGTTGAATATTTACACTGCCCACAGCTAGTCCTGTGATTATCTGCACAGTTGAATATGCTTCTGATGCAGTGTGTGTTCTGAACCATGCTGGTTGGGGTCATTTGTGCCTTTAGCCCTTTGATTGTTTGTTAAAATGTTGCTGCACTGCTGAGCAGGTTGCTTCATCACATCAGGGTCAGCTACAGCGGTGGCCTTTTGTTCAAATGTGTATTGTGGCAGTTGATAAGTCACTTGTTGCATCATTGTGGATTTAGAAAATGGGAGGCTGTGTATATAAACTGGAGGTGTTGCAGTTGTTCAGGAAGAAAAGGGGAGCTGGAACAGACAGTTCTAGATAATATGGACTAGGTGTATTTTACAAGTGTGCAAAAATCTTAATGCAACACATTTCAAATGTATGCAAGCAGTGGAAAGAAGGAAAGAGGATGAAGAAATCTAATGTCTTTGGATTACTGTCAAAATGTTGCAAAGCACTGAGCATTTCAGATAATTAAACTTACCAGAGATTGCAATATCTGAGGTTTGTAGTCAATACACAACAGAAAGAGGAAACTGATGCAATGACGTACAATAGCAGTCTACATTTTGCCTTGTGTGAGTGTAGTGTTCACTGTAATGTAAAGTCAGACTCTAGATTCAGGTTTAAAGTTCTACTTTACAGAGAAATGAAATGTGGTTTTGCATGGACTTCAGTGCAACATAGAACAGATATAAAGCACCAGACAGTCTGAAGGATTTACATTCACAGTAACCACTTGGATACAAACAAGGTCAAGCGCATTTTCTTTTCCTCTTGGAGCAAACTTGATGTGTCAGCAAATCAGTCTTTGAATTTACATGATCGCCAGCGATGGTGAAAAACCTGTCGGGGTGCGCTGCTGATGCTGCTGTACAGCTCTCGAAGGTCGACTGCTACAACAACAGTGGTGAACAGTCTTTGGACACTGCCATCGCATTCGTGCACCTTTTTCTTGTGGATATAGAGACACTGTGTGCCACCAGACAGCGATGATTCCCTATTGTTTCAGTCGTGGGTTATCCCATCCAGCTCCAGCTCAATGAAAACATAGATGCAGCAGTTCTTCAGTTCATGCTGGATAGTGCATCATTCTCACTCTGCCAAATCTCCAGAAGATCCTAGCGGCTGTAGTTGAGTTTTGCTGTGTAAAAGATGCTAAAAGGACAAAATTGCTTCAATATTTGGTCCCTGAGGGGCTGCCGCATCTTCATGCGTTGCCGTAGTAACCAGATCATCAAACCAAGTTGTTTAGACTACATTATCTATATTTACAGTAATATAGATCATGTCAATTCAGCAAGCTTATGGTTAAGCTTGAGGAAATGACTCACTATTATTTGATAATGAGAATTTTATTTTAAAGGGCAATAACATATAACATTACCGTTGATACCATTGTTTTGATTTTATGTACTTATGTTCTTATACTTACATTTTCTTTATATTTCATTAGTTTTACATCTCTTGTGGTAACTACACATGAGCCAGGGTACCACAGCTGCATGAATGGCGAGCTGCAGCAGCTCCTCAGATTAAGCCTATCGCTCACCTGTCACCTCACTTTGTTGTTTGCTTTTTCCCTAATCGGGGCGACAGTAGAGGCGGACGTGGAGTGGTTTCCCAGAGAGGGAGCGAACGTGTTCAGGATAAGACACTGAAAGCCTTTTTAGCTTCTGTTGAGCATGTCAGTTTGTTTGTTTGTGAGTGTCTGTGCCCCTCAAGAAAACAGCAGTCAATAAAACAAACAACCTGAACTGGCACAGATGCAGTGTCATTCTACAAAGGGGCTGTACAGAACTGCTACAGTAGTGTAACATTTTAAAAATTATTAATATTACATTAATTATATTCCCAATAGTCCCTGCCACTGATACTGTATCTTTTGTTCTGAAACTATATCTTGAAAGCCTGTAGAGAAGTATTTTCATATCTAGATAAAACTAAATCAGAAATAATACAATAAAATAAAACTTTACATATTAATTTATTAAGAGTTTAATATTCAAAAAGTCATCTGCTTCATCAAGACTGTTGATGGTTTCATTACATTTGATCGACAGGGACCATAAAACCCCATTGTTCTTAATCATATGTTGGTAAAACCTGACTGGTGCACAGTACGTGACATCAGTCCACCCACTTTTAACCAGTTAAAAGTGTGTAGAGATAAAAAGATATACAGACATCTCGAATGTTAAATAAGCAAAACTGTTGTAGCTTTGGCAGAAATAAGTGTTTATGATATCCCATCACTCATAGTAAGGGGATGATTGAGGAAATAGTTTTTTAGCACCTTTGATGGACAGAAAAATTGTGTGAAGAGCAAGGCACAAGTCCATTAAACAGGTGGTGGAAAAAGGTGTTAATGCTCGATAGCCAGCGCCGTGTCACAGCAGGAATGTCATCCTCCATTTCTGCCATCCTGAACTATGACATCAACCAGTTTTAATTACGTTTTCAATGGTTTCATAGTCCTTGATGTCCAACTCTGAAAAATAGCTTTTTTTTATGTTTTCTTTATCATAAAGCTGCCCTTGAGCACTTCAAGGGCACTCAACTTTTTCAGAGAGGTGCTGTACATATGTAACTTTTTAATGAGCAGGTGGGAGTGTAACAATGATAGATCTAATAGTATTTAGCGGAATACATGGCAATGTAATGGAGCATAACTGAATGTAATATACATAAAAATTACAATAAATCAAATATCAAACAAATATAATAGATTAATATTTACAATATAAACACATATAACTGTATATGTGTTAAATAAAACATAATGTTTCTCTGCACAATAATGTGGCTCCTCCAAGCAAAATGGGCTCACAATATAAAGAGATATAGAGGAAAGTGGGACAGGTTTTGCATATATTTCAACAAATAAAATCACAATAGACAAGTTCGAGGAATTTCCAGCATTTTTAAGTCCGTCTGCATGGTGATGTCATTGTTCACGGTCAAATTTCAAAATTCTCATTTGAGTGACACTTGTAACTATTCCCCCCGACAGTTTCAGATCAGCTGACTCATAGGAAACAGTAAGACAATATTGTGCTGCAGTGTCCCCAAACCCCATAACACAAAACAAACACACACAGTCTGCTGTGTCTCTGTTTGAGCTGTCCTGGCTGTGGCTGCTGTTTGCAGCCAGTGCAGCCTTTGTCTCTGTCCTTATGATGACAGATAAAGCACCTTGATGCTCCCTCAGAGGGAGGCATGCAGGCACACACACACACACACACACACACACACACACACACACACACACACACACACACACACCCACCCACCTTGGATTCAACTGTTAGCTCTGTTATAATCTGTCAAAATATCCGTGTGGGTTCATGTGTTGGTTTCTCTTTACGCCTCTGGAATCTAAATGAGGATTTCAAATTCAGTAATGTTCATTTGGATGTGTTTTGAAGTTAATATTTTTCCTCCAAACAGTTTTGGGTTCCTTTAACAAGTCAAGAATTTCTGATGTTTTTATGACAGCTGTTGACCACCCTATTTAAACATTTTTAAATTAAGTACAGTAGCTGCAATTATAAAGTAATTACTTACATCTCTTAGGGGAATGACAAAAACACCTAGCAAACACCTAGAGGCTCCAGAGGCTTTGCCCAGTGACATGTTGTATTTAGTTTATTTTTCCAATCCCAATATTTGTTCTGAAGACTGACATGGCATGTAATACCCTGCCATTTTACATAAAAGCTGCTGTGGAAATCAAAACGCCTTTCATCACAACAGTCGCCGGACATCTCCGCCAAACAGAGCAGTGGATGTGTTGTACAACAAAGGCTTTACACAGGTTTAGGAGGGGCGTTTGAGAGGAGACCAGAATTAATGAAATCAGGAAAGCCACAATAGTGCTGTGAGCCAGATGGGGGATGTTACAGTGGGTGAGATCTTCACAGGGATTTGAATACAAAGAAAAAAAAAATATCCTTTTGTTTTTTGTCATGACCTGAAACCAAACAGAGGAAAAATAGAAGACATGCAGCAGCAAAAACATGATGATGTCTATTAACAAAATAGATGTATTTTTGAGAATAAGTTTTGAGAATAATTATTGGCTGACCATGTCATAAATACATTGTACTTCCTGCAGCCTCTTCACAATATAAGCCATCCCGTGTTTCAGCTTTTATTGTGAAGCAATAAGCAGTAGGATGTTTGGTTGCATACATTTAATATGGCTCTGACAGCAATCAGTGAGGCTTTTATCAGTGAGGATTAGAATTAAATGCATACATGCTTTCCTGTGAATCCCTCCAACTCCAACACTCTGCTGCCAACAGAAATAGACAACCGTAAATAGTATCAAAAACGGATTTCATAAAAGTGTAAAGGAGTGTAAGTTTAACTACACCTGCTCTGACCTCGGTTTGTGCTCTCAGGCACCAGATGTTTTCTGTTGTGACAATTCAGGTTAAAGAAAGTCTTTTTTCAAATCTCTTTACAGGCAAATGAACAATTCTGACTTATTGCTCCTAATTAAGAGGAGGCCGGGATTCTTGCCCATCTGGCATGCTCAGTGATTTCACTAAGCATAGTATGTAATGCATCAGTGGCTCAAAGCCAATTAATAAGGTATCATAGGCTTTGCTATTGTTTTTTCCACTTTAAATTGATCCATAAAGCGAAATGAGTTAATCTGAGCATAAAACAAAACAAGTATATGGTAATTTCACAATGATAGTTAATAGCAAATGTTAACCAACTCCAGCCTGTTCACTGGAGCATGACAATAAAGCTTTGATGCTTGAAACTAAATCGCATTAGCCTTCAGAGCCATTCAACTTGATGTTAATTATCAATGTGTATGACCCACAATTTTAGAAATAAAAGTTTTGATGAAGTCTTTTGAATCATTGTGATCAGTGACGCTTTATTTGTTATTGATGCCGAATTAGTATACAAATTTCATGAATGAAATTAGTTGAATGCATTTAATCGACTCCATTGACTCAGCGTGGACGATATGTCATTATATTCAGAAGAGATTGTATCAAAGTGAGGGTATGATTGTGCAAAGACGGGGCTTTTGCCTGTTGAGAGCTTCGCTGCCACGTCGCCATGACTCCATTAACAAATGCAATCTCAGAGATCATATAACTAATCTTTGGAATTAATTAAAAATCCTTTTTTTTCTGTACATTTGTGTAATTAAGCTAGTGTGGTCCTTGGTTTCGACTGACAAAGCTAATCCCCTTTTTAAAATGAGATTGAAATTCTGCAAATCAACAATCCCAGTCTGCCCTTCTATTTATAATTATTTCATTATGCGGAGACATGGGTGTTAACTTGGAAGAATTGATTGTAGCAGCTGGTGATATGGTCAACCTGATCAGGGTGACTTCACCCTGGTGAGAAATTGTTACTGACTGTTTTCCACTGACTCTATATTTCCGAGGTGCCAGAATCTGCCTTAAAAATGATCACCTGAATTCACCTTTCTCTCATCTCTCTGCTTTGCCTTCATTCCACATTGTTGCTGTTAACCTTAACACTGAGATAATGGCAGCTCTTTGCCACAACATGACATTTACCTTACCATGAATAACAACAGCAATAAAAATAACTTCAGTCTAGAAACTGGAAGGTGAGCGCCCGCAGAGGTCAAGCCACTATCCCTCTCATTTCTGTCGCGTAACTTTCAGTTCCAGTTTGCTTTTATTGCCCTGCGACAGCGTTTGATCCTCGTGCCTCTGTATTTTTCTTTTCGCCCAGCCGAGCTGACACGCTGACACTAACAAGCAGCGCGCCTTCGGATCTTCTCGGCACCGCCGTCTGCAGTGCCATAAATGCACCTGGCTTTGATGCGCGGCGCAGGAACAACAAGTCATTTAGTCGTTTTGGTTCAGTGAGCAGACCGTTTGTTAGTTAGCCCCAGGGTAAAGCTGTCTGCAGGAGGCAGGGGAGATGAAGAGGATGGGGAGGGGGTGTGGGCTATTCTATAATGCTTACAAAAGGAGTTTTAACCTTTATATTATATCAGCAGAGTTACATAAAGGCAAGGAATAATTCTGTATGTCAAAGGGAGCTAAGTGCTGTGAGGAAGTGCTAATTTAATGCGAAAGATGGCTAAACTAATTGCAATTCTCAAGTGTTTGCCTTAAATCTCAGACTGCTCATCTCCTTTAGAATTAACAGTAAATTCCTTCTACAGTTTGTTGTGCTCTTGTGCCTTATTATTGCTCAGAGTTTTTATTCACCTTTTTTACTCAATTTATTTCCTCCCCATTCCCCTCAAGACTCTTTGAAGATGTTACGCTCCAATGACCTCTGTGTCCAAGTGTTAAGCAAAAAATTAAAACACAAAAGTAGACACTTAACAAGGGAACGGAATAAACAGAAGCATCACAGCAGAAATACTGTCCAGATAAAACAAATTGTCAAAAGGTTATCTTGCTCCGTGTTTGCTTTTCTTCTCGTTGAAGACGTGAAACCCCATGATGAAATATGATATTATTACACCTCTCAACCAATTCTCAACCCAAAACCACATTACAGTTGGATAGATATGTCAGTACTGTTGAGTGATGTTCCCTCTGTGTCTGTAATGCAGGATGTTTAACCTCATTCCACTCACCTGGAAGGACATAAACTGTAGCCGGGATTCTAATTTATTTAAAACTGATTCACCACTGGCCTCGCTCTTTCAGATGGATGAAAAGGCTCAGGAATTTTGACATTGAGGCCTCTGTGACCTTCTAACTTTGGACCACAGTTTCTATCCAGCTGTGTGTGTGTGTGTGTGTGTGTGTGTGTGTGTGTGTGTGCTGTGCGCGCGCATGAATGAATGCACATTATACTTAATATTTTCACTAAGCTCTGAATTTTTGCTAATGTGTGAATATTTATTAAAGGGGCACTCCAACGATTTTACTCACCAGTTTACTCTTCACAAGAAGTACTACTTAGTGTGTGTCAATGTTTTCTGTCTATTCAAAGATGCTGTTGAATTGCATTATGGGAATTGTAGGATGCAGCATATTTGGACTTTGACCAGTACTCAAAAGTATGTAATGTCAACCTGTCCTTCAAAGTGTTAAATCCTCTCTCAAGTCCTTTAACGTTACACAAAGAGATGTGTCTTTTGTTTAGCCTGCCCTAATTGTTTTGAATGGAGTGGACAAAATAATAGGAACACCTGTCAATGTAAGACAATGCAGTTCAGCAGGACCACTAAGCGTCCTACAAAATGGTCACACAGTTGAACCAACACCACTTGAACACACTCAACAAAAACTGCACAGTGAATGTGACAGTAGGATTTATTGTAGGACTCTTGTATTAGACTGCATTAATTTTATCCAGGTGTTCCTAATAAACTGGCAACTGTGTATATCATAGGTTATAGTTAAGCAGTATGCAATTAAGTGCCCGAAAGAGAAACATTACAAGTGTCCTATAATTTAATAGCATGTGTTCAGTTTCAGACAGTTTATACAAATGCATGTTTCTACAGAAGGATTCATCACAGTTGCACATATTAAAAATCTGTTGGTGAACCTGTTTCACAGATGTGTGCTACATTATGCATTGTTACTGCATATCCTTAAGCTAAATTATGTGTGAAGTACAACCATACAGGCAATAGCACTTGTTTAGACAAAGAGGCGTAAACAGTAACAGTAGTGGATACATTTGAACCACACACACTTACTGCACAGCATTGTATCATGACTCAAAACACCTGACATGTGCACTGAGGCAGATGTAGTGTGTGTGGCAGGTCATTATGGCTGCTAACTGTAGTTGAACTTGATTCTGTAATTATGTTCTGTATCAGTCTGTCAGGTGGGGAGAACTGAGATCCAATAAAAACAGTTTTCATACAGCAGAAAATATGACTTTAAACTGGCTTGCTGCCATAACTATTTTTGCTGGCGCCATATTGCTGCTGCAGCAGAAAAGAGACACTGCAGTCTCTTTATCTCCCTTGATTTGAAAGTTGTTAAAGCCATTATATTTTGAGCTTGTCTCCTGACCTGCATCCCAGAGCAAAGTCTAAAAAATAGGCATTCTTTATTTCAAAATTTTGTCTAGATATAGTGTTTCCATGCAACAACATCAGGCCTTTAGTAAGGTGTTCCTGTTTCAACTCGACACAAACAAGGCCAAAGTATTCAGAGAGTGTCACCCACTGCACCAAATGAGCTGCTTTTTTTTTTAATTTTCTCATTATATTAACCCTTCCATTAATCACCCTGTGTCATGTCTACGTATGTGCGCCTGTTTGTGTACGTGCATGTGCGAGACTGTGTCAGCCGTGAACACAGCGGCTCTCTGGATCATTAATCAACTCAAGGCGAGCCAGCCAAGGGGCTCCCAAAATGTCAGGGGGGGAGAGGCGAGAGTTTGCTGCGCTCTGTGCTCCTGCGTGCTCCTACACTAGGGAGCTGATCGCAGCACATCACTCCCATCAGTCCCAGATGGTGGGGGAGAGCGGTGGGAGAGCGTGAGGAAATAGGATGTGAGGATGTGTGTATGTGTATATGAGTTGGAGAAAACCCAGTAAGTCTGCAGGAGCTGGCCCACAAAAACCCAGCACATTCTCACAAATGATGCCAGGCTAAAATTAAACTTTAACAGCTTTGTAAACTGTTTTGAACAGATAGATCAGAAAGATAATAAGCTTCGATTTCACACTGAGGCAGACAGTAACTCTCAGCTTTTATTTTGGTGGCACACAGGTTTTAAGCATCTGTTCAACATCACAATGCATGCTGTGATTAGGTGACAGAAGGAGTGGAGAATGTTTGGACAAGAATACAAGAGGAGAGAAGTGGCGGTGCACATTAAAAGCTAGTAGATTTTATTGAAGGGCAACAACTTGGCACTTTCAAGTGGTAAACACAGTTTTGAATTGATCTGAAATTGGGGGTGAAATTGAGGGCGGTTTAGAGAACAGAGATTCAGTTCTAAAATTCAGAGCAGTTGTTATTTGACAGTGGCTCAACTTTGTTAGGAAAGAAAGGATACAGAGACTGAGCTAAAAAAGAAATAAAAAAGTGAAAAGAGTGTGAGGTTGCAGACAAAAGCAAGGGGTTAGGAAGAAGCTCTCACTGATGAGGAATCACAGCAAAGATGTCAAGAATTATGAATATTATGGCAAAATGTCTTATCTCAATGTGAAATTCCAATTTCATACTACTTGGGTCTTATTTTTGTAATTTAGTCCATATGCAGCAAATCTTATTATGAAAGAGAAAACTCAGGTAAATGGTAAAATTGTAAGTTTTTTATCAGTTTAAAAATAAACTTCATGGTTGAGCTTTGAGTGACTAAAATTACTATAGTTTAGGTTTTAACTAGGGATGAGAACATGTAATAGTAATAATCAATTACTAATTATTGATTACAACTCTTTGTAGATTATTTTTTATTTGGTACTTTCTAAATATTGCGAGTTCCTGCATGCATTTGGAGAAAACATGTCGCCACATGACTAAGACTAAAAATAAGTATCAGCCTAAATATAACACAATGTTTTTTACTGCTAATTACATTTGAAAAAGCAGGGGCGGCATTATATATGAAGACAAGACAATTAGCACATTATTCACAATTTCACTTATTCGTTTTCAACAGAGGCAGAGAGTGTCTCATTATGGGTTGTTAGTAGCCTTGTTTCTGCCAGGCTACGGATTTTTTTCATGTTTGTTTTTTAAGTTAATCAGCCCTAAAAGTAGTTTTTCACAGCTCTTAATAATGTGTTTTAAATAAATTCCTGACATGTTCCGACGTCAGGTGGAGAAACAAACTGGGGAGCGAATCATCTGTCAGGCGGCCAGGAACTACTGGTGTCACAGATGATGAGGAGCTCAATGCCAACTGTCAGAGAAATGAATTCTGACCACTTCTAAGATGCTGTCAGAGGACTGTGTGAGTCTGATACACAAGTGATACAAATGTGGGATTTACGTTGTCCTGACTGGTGGGATTTCATGTCTGACTTTCAATCGAATATTCAGGCCGGTACGGCAGATATCTGTGTAGTTACTCAATCTGGAATTGAGTATATTACATGTGTGCAGAGGCCACAATAATAATACATACTTAAATGATTTCAAATCTCAGGCTGGAGTTTTCATCAGCAGTATGACAGGAAAACTAAATCTAAATGCATTGAATGTATTTGTCCAGCTATATTTAAATAAACTCACATCTGGGGAGCTTTGGGACCAATGTTACATCTAAGCGGTAAATGCATCAAAGCCAGTTTGCTGATATATGTCTAACACTTGTGATTCTACATACACACAAATATATATATATGGAGGATTTGGTGGCAAATTATTTTAAATACCAAGGGTTTGCTCGTGATATAGGGTTTAATAAGTGATATTCAGGGATAGAGAGATAAAATGAGGAAGGGGAGTGTTTGTGTAAGACATAGAGAGGGTGGGTGTGGGCTCTAGAAAGCAGAGGAGCGTTGGGGCGGAATAGAGCAGTTTTAGATACAGCGTGTCACTGTTTGGAATACCAGAATGGATACATAGGGGAAAACTGTGTCGGTTGACAGCTAGCCTGGGGTGTAGCATAAATAAGGGATGGTTAAACCAAGCAATGCACAGCTCGCCTCATGTGAAATAACCTAGAGGGGTTTAAGGAGGAGGTGGATGTGAATTAGTGTGTGTGCGTGTGTGTATGTGTGTGTCTGAAGGCGAGTGGGCTTTGGATACACAAGGCATAAACAAATGAAGAAAGAGCTCTCGCTCTCAGATGTCGGGTCCCTCCCTTCAGGAAATTGTTTGCTCCTGATGCAAACAGTACACAAAAGCACACACACACACACACACACACACACACACACACACACACACACACAAATAAAGCTGCACATGAGCATACACACCGAGGGATAATGGCTTCCCATAAGAGGAGCACAAGCAAAGTCAGCACTGTGATTTTGATTTACCTCATTCATCAACCACGGACATCCGAAAGCACACATATACACACGCGTGCACACAAACACACACTCGCTCTCTGCCTCATCTTTGTCCCAGTCCTTTGCACCAGAGATGGCCATTATCTTGGTGTGCCCTTGTTTGAGTGTGAAACATTTTCATCTGCTATGACTCATTGCTTTGAGAGTATACCAGCTGCCCAATGCCCAAGTGTGTGATCATGGCATAAAGCGTACGGAGGCAAGCAATGGCTGGCTGGGAAGCCTTAGCAATGGACTAATTAGGCTTTTAACAGAGAAAAGGCAACAGGCTTGAACTGCAGATGGCGTGCAAGGGGAAATTGTCATAATATAGGCTTTTTTCCCCTGTCAATAATAGATGCATCCTACAATTGCTGCACATTCATTGTTTATCAAGTGTGCTCTGGGCTGGAAAGTAGCATCGGTTAGCATTCTTTGACAAACCGGCAATTAATACTGAGTTGCCCTCAAGTGAGGTTCCCCACTGCTCTGGAGGTGTTGCTGTACTGTCCGACAGTAGATCCCTGTGGTTGCCCTGGGCAGCCTCCAGGTGCGAATGTGTAACTGGTTGAATCTGAAGCATGACATGTGCACAATCTCAACCCCTCCCCTGGAGTAATGAAGATCAGAATGATCTGTTTATGCTTGTTTGGGAAGCCATTAAGTGATTAAATTCAAATGCAAACTCATGCTGCGCTGTAGTATCGTCTCATTTCCTGCTGGAAACACCGAATAACTGTCTGTTTGTTCCAATGATTGACTAATGATTGATTAACTAATTTCACACTACTGTACTGACTCCCACCTCAAGTCAGTTGCACTAAACAAACTGCAAAGTGGCTTCTGTTTGTCACCATTCATTTGCTGTCTTTCCCCAAAGCCTGGGGGTCGTCCATCGAAAATAAAAACCAAATCATATTAGAGCATTTTAGCTACACTCCACTAGCTCCTAGTATCTTTTAGAATACATTTTAAGGCCCCTTTACTTGTTGGTTTGGGACCAGCTTACATTGCATATTGTAGGCAGTGCAACTTTTTTCTTTTTTTTTTTTAAAACTATGCTCCAAAACTACCTTGCCAAGAGCTATAAAACATGTGGGCTCTGTCAACATTTTTAAACAACAGCTGATTTAACTTGGCTTTTAATTAATTATCTCATATTTTACTATTCTTACTGGTTTCTGTTTTTATTTTCATTTACATTTTTGTCATCTATTGTATATCTAATTTCATTGTTCTTCTATTTGCCCTTATTTTATTGTACTATTTCATTTTTTATTGTAAAGCACTTTGACTCTATAAATAACGTTTATTATTATATTATATCTATATATTCTCTGCTGTACATTATACCTCTATATATTTCTACATAATGCTATGAAAATGTATCATTAGGTCCTTTAAAGTAATGGGTTTCCTGCTCAGAATCTGTATGTATAGATCAATAGTGTGTCAGTTATAAAAGCTGCAGTAGTGGTTGGACTATAATCTTTAGCAGTAATTGGTTTGATTCTTCAGTTGAACCCAACACAGGAAATCTACATTTGTGGTTCTAGTGTACTGTAACTATGACAACTGAGTAAGCAGTAGTTTTGCCTGATAAGATTTCATCATTTAAGTACCACTCTAAAAAACCATGCTGTCAACCAAGTACTTATTTAATAACTAAACTAATGAGCCAGAACATTTTTACTACCCCGGCCTTCAGACATCTCCACAAGACGTCTGAAGGCTCCCTCCGGCGTCCGGCACCAAGGTGTTAGCAGCAGATCCAACTGTTCACTGACCGTCTCAGACCTTCACCTGCTTGATTACCAGATAATCATCATCATTTGCTTCAACTGTAAATGGTCACAATTTTTGGGCTCATCGGTGCACAATGAAGAAGTGAAAAAAAAAGAAGGATATTCCAACTGAATTTGATGATGAAGTCAGTTTTCAAAAGAGATCCCATCTTTTCAACATTTGTTCATGCTGTTTTAAATCAAACATTTTCCTCCGTCTGTAAGAACGCCTGCCCTATCTGTGCTTGTTAAAATAAACTTCAATATCGATCAGGAGTACATGTAAGTGTAGATAAGATTAACAAAATCTCTTTGAGGTTTTCGCTCTGAGCATGTGTCTTTGTTCTCTGTGGTCAGTAGCAAATACTTCTCACTGTTGATGTTGAAAATTTCAAACACAAAAAACTTTATCTTGGCTGCCAAACATGCAGGAGTACCTAATCAGTCTGTCGTCGCCTTGTCACTTTGAAAACACATTTTCATTGGGCCAGCAGCGCTGCTGCGGCTTGAGTGATTTGCTGCTTATAGCACACTTATGATGATAAAAAGTGGAACAAAGATAAAGCAACAGGTTACCATATTTTCAACTAAAACCCTCTCACTTTCTTCTCTTTTCCATTACTGGGGTCCATCTCAGGGTGTTAAAGTTAAAAGCATCTGAGCTGATATCCTGTGACACTGTACAACCACGGCATTTGACACAAACCTTTTAGGGCTTAACACATCTTAAATGCCCGTCAAATCCCATGCGACAGTGCAGCAGGTATTCATAGGCAATTCAGCCAGAGCAAAAGGGCATCAAAGCAGCCTCCATTTGTGCTGTGAATTTTAAAAGGTCTGGTGAAAGAACCAGAGAAAGAGAAGGGAAACGTCTGTGGTCGCAAACTTCATCACACATATATATTTCACACTTTTAAAGCTGCCATTTTAAAGACTTTGTCTTCTGTCACGCCTGTTTGAAGCAGAGCCTAAACACAGCCATACTGTAATATGGCTTGAGATATGGCATCAGCTTTATGTGAGGCCTTTTAGTCCATTTAAAAATCTAACACAGTTTGTTCTCAGATGATTCCTCCAGCAGACTTGAATCATGACTGAGCGTGTCGTCTCTAATTAAAACATCTGGACCACAAAACCGTTGCAAATAGAGCCTAACTACACAGACAGGTGGACACTGATTACCAAAAAGCTTTAAAATTAGAATTGCACTCCTGTATTATATAGGTCATTATGCTAAGATGAGGAAATAGTCTTGACATTTCTGTGAGTGTATCATTGTCAGCCCTTCAGTGGAAGTCAGACTGCAGTCCAGGGTCCAGGTTTCACATCTAAATTCAAATGGCATTAAATGATAAGACTAGTTATCCACTGAAGGCTTTTCCTTTCACCTGTTTTGCCTAATTTTAAATCTTACATGAAAACTCCCCTGAGGAGAGAAAAAATAGTCAGACAGTGACTTGTAAGCTACAGAGTGTCTTACCCATCATTCTGTTGGAGGCTCCTCAGAGCTAATGATTTATGGGCAACACGTCCAGGCCTAATTGGATCTTTGAAATACCCATCCCCTTTGTCTGAATGGCTTTAATGGTGTGGCACTGCTGCGCTACCTTGATGTGGTGCTCCAGCTTGCCCTCTCTCTCTCTCTCTCTCTCTCTTTCTCTCTCTCTCTCTCTCTCTCAGTCCCACCTACCTCCATCTCTCTCTCTCTCTCTCTCTCTCTGCTAACACTGGAAACGAACACCGTGTTCACACATAAACAAAAGAAATGCACCCCACTTGCTCTTACTTATTCTATAGAGATCCTCTCACACACCACAACATCCACACACACACACACACACACACACACACACACACACACACACACACACACACACACACACACACACACACATCTCCCTGGAGAGACGTTGCCAGGCAACAGGAAGCAGCACCCCCTTCCCTTCTATACCCCTGTCCTTTTCTTTTTATTATATTTTTCTTTTGTGAAGCTGCTATCAAAGGTGAAAGGAACAGAAAGGCGACGCAGCGATCAAGTAAAAGCAATATTTTTCTTTGGTGCTGAATATTTGTTTACTGACATGCGCACTGTACTGTATGCCCACATGAGCTCATCAAAATATGTATTTTATCTATTATTATGGTTTTGATTCTATTTATACTGTCAGGATCCAAGCAGTCACACAGCCTGAACATGCATATTTTTAAACATGACCTGCAGAGTTATCATGTTTGATGGTGCAGAAGTGGATGAACATGTATCAGTTTTTGCTTTGTCACCACAGCCACTATATAACTGAGATTCTCAGTAATAGCCTCACAACTTTAGCCTGAAATTTGACATCTGTCATCGTGGTCGGAGGCAGCTGAATGGACTCCTCACTTGTAGACATAAACATAAACCCTTCTTACACATGAATGGATGAACGCACCTCTCAGTGGGCTGGCATTGGTCTGCAATTTTCATTTTCACTCTGGGAAAACATGGTTGAAAGAAAAAAGTCCAGTTTCCCATTAAAGTACCCATCAAAATTGGTTTTCTGAATTTAAGGGGAGAAATGGGCCTTGCAGTTGCACAATCTTGCTCTGTTGTCGATGATTACTTCAGTTATTCAAGACATTCTGTCTTAGTCTGGCTCTCGTCGGGTTACCAGGCTTCGCAAACATCAGTGATCCTGGACAGCTGGTGCTGCAAACTGGCTGGATTAACCCTTGTTTGTTGTATGAAATGTTCTAAAACAAGACGAAACAGTGATACTTGTAGGGAGGTTTGAGAATATGGCAAAGCATTTTGTAAATATTTTTAATGTATATTTAACAAGGAACAATAAAAGAGTACCAAGCCTAACAGCAATGACATCCAATTAGAAAAGATTAGAAAGAGTAGATATTATGAGCCTTATTAAATGTTGTCATTTTCAACATGTTCAGTAGTGGAGAGTGAGTTTTTTAAACTCATCTGTCACTTTGTGGTTGTTGTTGCTTTTTTATACGTGCACTTATGTCCATATTAGGATCCTGTGCCTCAATTTTTGTGTGAGCTGACTGGTCAGTAGCACGGGGATCCACCCCGATTAAGACTGAACCAACTTCTTGGTCCTCACTCCTCCTACATGAACACACCACTTTTCTGCCTACATTGGAGCAGTTTAGGTTATTTCATATGACAGCTTTCTGTCTGTGTTCCTGGTGTGGGCCGGGCTCGGTGCACCGATCAGAATTCAGGACATTTAAATTTAAATGTGATGACAGTTGTGGGGTTCATAGAGAAATACCTAGACTTGAATTAGCTGGTTTTCCTGCCTCTTGGTGGCAGCAGAATCCAGCTGTAAATGCGACTTTGAAATTGATATTTGGAATTGATGTTAGCTACTGTTCCACCAGGTTCTGAAGGGAAATATCTTGGCGCTTTAGCTGCTAAATTCTCCACTGTGTTCACCAGCTAGTTGCTAACTATGTCATTTTTGGTGCTGAGGCAGATATAACTCAGTGGGATCATTTTCAATGAAAACAACTGGAAAGACTTCCGACGAGCGCAGTAAGAGTTAACCAAAACAGTGAAGCTGTTGGCCGTGAAGCCAAAACGATGAGCTGCAAGATGCTAAAAAGCTCCATAGAGCTTTGGGGAAGTGCAGAGTCTTTTTTTAGTTTTGAAACCATGTTTTTAGGGCACTTTAACTCCAAATGGAGCCTGGCTTTGCTGGACTATACCACAACAGCCCCACAGATCCTCTTCAGCAAATATCACTTTCGGCTCATGAAAATCATGTATTTCTACATAAAACGTTGACCTTGTGCGTCAGTGAGCAGTGTGATTTAACAAAGAGGCAACAGAAAGATTTCCAGCATATTTGTCCTGTATTCATCAAGGCATACAGCCATTAAAATGTACTTTACTGACGATGCTGCCTTCTTAGTCACCTTCAGATTTCCATTCCAAAATGAAAAGTATAATTAAAAAATAAAAACAGCCAGGAGATTGTTCTCCCATTTCCAGTCGTGAAGTAACCCTCCCGCGTCCTTGAGCCCTTGCCAAGACTAATGACAAGCCTTGTTGTCTCTCCATTTGTTTTCCTCATGTCCTCTGCCACGTCGCAACACAGTTGGAGAGAGATTACAGTTGTATTGGGTGCCGCCTGTCACTGTACAAATGCCTGTCATTAATTTCACAGGCAGAAGGCAATTTCAGAGAAGTGGATAAGTTCTGATAATGATGCGAGCTCTGTTGTGCTGTCAAGCTGTGGAGAGAAACATCAGGTCAAATACGTCTTTTCTCCTTGTTCTAACTTTTGTATCTACTTATTTAGATTTAACAAAAAAAAGACTCTCTTTGACCTAGAAGCTTTCTGGAGTGATCTCATTTAATATGTCTGTTGATAGACCTGACATATTCTGGTTTTTGTGGAAAAGGGTGTGCAAATGAATCAAGTGGCAGAGCTAGGCATGAGAGAGAAGGATGATTGAGATGGAGTGGAGGATATGAATTGTCTTAAGATCATTTCAACAATGCCACTGCCCTCTTATGCTCAAATATAAATCACCTCATAAGCCTGGTGTTCATAAGGAGCTGTCGGCTGAAATCCGATGCCACTTGTAGATTTGTTTCTCTCATTCGGAGAGCTGCTCAGATTCATCCCAAGCTGTGTATTCATCCAATGGGCTGTCTCATCCTCCTCCTCTCCTCTAATAACTCTGTGTGTGTGTGATTGCATTAGGGCCATGATAAATGTAAAATAGGAGCTCACCGCTGAGTGCATCATCCCAAATTACTCTGCAGACGACGCTAGTTACAGATGGGACCAGGAGGAACGTGTTGTTTTCGAGCCGCCTGCGTCACAGTGCTGTTGTTTTCACACTGAAAGCAAGGGCTTTTTTCCCAAAAAACCACAGCCTCTAAATCCACCGAGTCCTCCTCTTGCTGTCGCCGGCTGATGAGATTTGTGCCTACTCAGCCCAGCAGAAAATTTAGTGAGGTTTCAAACATGCTAATAACAAATTTTATATGAAATATGCTGGAACCGTTTTTTTTTTTTTGTGTCGTTGAACAATCTCTCCTCTGTTGTTAGCACCGTAAACCAGAGCCATCCACACACATTTGCAACTGTCAATGGCATAAAAAGACCAAAGTGCAGTGCAAGTTTCGTGGGCCATTACTATAAACTAATAAGCTAAAATATTTCCCATCTATATACACTGACATTTATTTTAGGAGTTAGCTAGAGTTATAGCTCTGTCAGCTCTCCTCAGTCTTTTCCAGTGGTGCATGGCTTTTTACGAACCCACATTAGTCTGTGTGCTAAAATGTGAAATAGGGAAATTTTACTAAAAGGAACTATGTCTTTGGCTTGTATTATCTAATATAAATTCTTTTTACACTCACCAGCTTTTTCTTTTATGAGTAAGAAATAGACATTTACAGTATGTGTAAAGTATTTACAGTATTTTTGTAAGCACTTCCCTACAAGACATGATGATTATGTGCTATGTTCAGGCTTCATCTGTTTGTTTGTTTTTTGTCTTATATTCAGTTGGCTTGGTCAAAGTTGCATTCATACTAGATTGAGTTGGAGTTGGAGTAGCAGGAGCTGATCATTCAATCCATTTGATATTGGAGCTTCAGTGTCAACTCAGTTTTATTTGAAATTCAAGGGCTTTTCATTCTGTGCAGGATACGTCATCCTTGATACGGATGATAACGATAGAGTGCAAGGATAATAGTCTTAAACTGTATAAAGGGAGAAAGGGGGGAAACCTGACAAAGGGATCTATCCTCTAGGTTTACCAAGTGTTCCTGTGTGAAAGATGTTACCACTGACTCCAGTTGATGGTGTGTATCCTCTGTAGTGTAGTCAGTCCATCATAGCTGAAAGGTTTCTGGATATGGTGACAGGAAATATACTGAAAATTCACCATCAGACCAATTTCTAATCCTATTGATGTTTGTTTTCTAGCTAATCTCACATGATGTGGTTATATTTGATGTGCAAGACTTAGTCAGGCCCAAAAGTGTCCAGTAAGACCAGTTCAACCTCCAGGGTATTTTTCTTTTGTTTCACAGCCATAAAGAAAATAAATCCCCCCTCCCCCTTATATTTCCCACCCCTGACTGTGTCTTTTTAGTCTATTATTAGTGAAAGAAGAGAAGAGTGAGTGAGTCAGAATCATTGGCAGTGCTGGTGTTTGCCTATTGTTTAATCTTTGCTTTCTTTCAGAATACTAACTCCGGGCATGATGCCCACTTCTCCGTGTAGCACATCGATAATAAATAATCCATTACACCTCTGCAGCTTTTACAGAAACAACTGAGAAACTTGTCTCACAAATTTTGCAACATGCAGAAAAGCACCTCGGTATGTAACTCGTCTGGCCCACTTTGCCGTGCATTTTAATTGGCTCTGAGTGTGGAGAGGAAGTGCGACCGCAACAGTCAAAAGTTGAAGCGCTTCAGCGGCCTGTCTCTGGAGCAGTGAGACGGCTCTCCTCCAGTGCTCTGCAAATCTACAGGCCTGACAAATCCTTATTAGGGGCTCCTACTGTACATCACTACAATATGTGTGTATGGGTTTATGATTTTGCACTACTGGCCAGGGAAGCCTATTTGACCAATTAAACCAGGATGTATTTGCAGTGTGTGTGTGTGTGTGTGTGCGTGCGTGCGTGTGTGCGTGTGTGTGAGAATGTGTGGGTGTGAAAATATTTAGAATCCTCTTGACACCCAATTAGAGAGCAACCCGACATGACCTCCAACTTCAAGAGATACCAAAAAGCTCAGTAGAAACAACAACTTGGAACTGCTTGACAAAATGGCCTCACTAATGAGCGCCTGTAAACACAACTTTATTCTTGCTGATTGGTATTTAAAAGAAAGAAAAGACTACAGTGTGTGTGCAGAGTCTATGGCTTTAATTACCATGCATAATGAATGCATGGAGACCGGCCATTGTACCAGTGGTCATCTGATATTTGGACTATATACAGTATGCCCACGACAGTACAGTTTCAGTTATAATAACTTCTAGTTGAAAATATCCACACTGTTTGACAGGAACAAAGCTCTTTTTAAACTTATTTTCTCCTGGATTTGTTGTGTTTTTCCTGCAAGAAGACACTGTTGGTGACGGTTTAGAGCAAACAAGATCCTCCTCTGACAGGCACGGCTCTGAAATGCTTCTGGCGTCCGGTGGACGAAAGGTCAAGGCACAAACCACATAACTGCAATGTCCATGCTTTGATTCCCAGCCGGAGGACCCTTGTTGCATGTCAGAGCCACATTAAACCACAGAATTCATGCCAGACCAACATCCAGCAGTAACTTTAAACTAATTATACCACAAGTATCAATTTGTCATTTAGCAAATTAAGACAAGTTCTAATATTTTACAAATAAGTTTTCAAATATGACCCCTCAAATGTTTTTTATCTAAAGGTCTTCTGTCATTTTCAGTTGAACAGCTTATTTTCTAAAGACACTCACTGACACCTGTAAAAAGGAAAAGTAAAGTAAAAAGGTTGATTTCTTTTTTTCCCCCTTCATTCTTCGATAAATCAAAAGCAGTTGGCATTTGCCTTCAGTTGTCACGTCAGCCCTGTACGCTGAGCAATGAAAAGTTCTGTCAGTCTTGACAAGTTTTATTAAATCTGCTTGGGTTCTTTCAGTTCAATTTTCAATCATTTGTCAAGTGGCTCAATCGCAGTAGTGGCCACTTTGATTACATTTAAAGTTATATTTTTAGGTGACATGTAATTTGTTACCCACGCCATTCCTTCAAATTCTTATACTGTCACTAACCAAGTGGCTGAGAATTTGTGCCTCAAAAAATGAAAAGTTTTCTTTATTGTGGTGGGAGTCCGACACCTCCAGAAGTGATGAAACTGAGTCAAGCTCCCCAGCACCATGACATGAATTTACTGATATAGACACAAAGCCAGTTCCCCCTGCTGTCTGCTCTGGTCCAGTCTGGACGCTCATGTCTCGATTGATCACGCTCATGAAAACGAACAAAACTCGTGATCAAAGCAGACCCGGGAGTTCCCATGGCCACAGTCTTCAGATCACAGAAGAGGAGCAGGTCTGCGGGAAGGAGGGAGGGATGCGGTCGGGGGTGGAGGATGAAACGGAATATGAAACAGTCAAGTGGAGATCAACTCTGCTGATCCTGCTTTTTGATCTCCGTCTGCTTAATATATACGACTCTACACAAGCGTCATGACGGCACTGTATGTGTCTATCAGCTCTCGTACACACCCCATGTATAAAAACACGTTTGCAGCCACACAGGCATACTTATGCAGATCATTTCTTTTTCACATCTATTTTCTCTCTTGCGTTCGCACCATCAGTCGCCTCATATCAAATCACAGTTTGAGTCTCAGCTCCTGTGCTTAAAATGCAAATTTTTCTGGATGTTTGCCACAAAAAAGGGGGATTTATGTGCACAATATACTACGTTTCACCTTGAGACGGCCTATTGTTAGCATATCTGCATTCATAAAGTCATCACAGAAGCTGACAGTGGGCACATCTGCAATTGAAATGCCACACTGTTTTTTTTTTTTTTTTTTTTTTTTTTTTTAATTCACATGCTGCCGTGCTGGTTGTTTACACACACAAACTCAAAATGTATAGTCTATTCAGTGTGTATTTGTTCATTTAATGGAGAAAAAAACCTGCATTTTACAGCTAATTATGATAATGTGCATATAGACTTGTTGTTATTCTTTTATGGGGCTGAAATTCAAGAAAGAAAGAGGTTGTGCTGCTGTGATTAATCAAGCTTTTATTAAATAAGCTATAATGTGATGTATGTAGGAGCAGACACATACTCACACACACACACACACACACACACACACACACACACACACGACAAAGCTGCATGATTTCATACCTACACATCACTGCAAGCGCACTACTTCAGCACCTGTATACACTCACACACATTCTATATATATGTACACAAACAAGCATACACTGATACTGTACACACACAAACACACACACACACACACACACACACACACACACACTGTGCCTAATTATTAGAGTGCTTAAACTTGCTGACTGACCACTTTTTCAATCAACCTGTGCGTCGCAGCAGTTCCCGTCCACCCAATCCATCAAATCTCCCCCAGCGTCACACCATCACAGAAGCAGCTATTGTAGCCTGTGCTCCAAGTCGATAAAAACAGAGATGATTACAAAGGAGATTATAATTAGTTGTAAGTGATTTCGAACTGTTATTTGTCAGCTTTGTTAGGAATGCTGATCCCAGATCAGAGACAGACTCCTCTTTGATGACCACATTCATAAAGATGAATAAACTGGTTACAAAGAAAGGATGCTTTAAAGAGCTTCTTGGTAGAAAGATCAAGCCAAATAAATAAATAAAAATCATTAGCAATAATAATAACTTTTTCAGAGTGAAGACAATTAGAAAAAGATATCTTTTGAAAAGGTTAACGCTTTAGATTTACATGTGAATTGAGATGTATGGTACATTTTGATCAATACGCTGTTTCCTAGGGCAACACTTCATTTTGCAGAGTTTTTTTTTTTTTTTTTTTTTTCAGCTCACTTTGAAACGAAATCTGCGAGAACTCTTTTGGTTGACTAAGTGACGCATCAAAAGAACCATGGAGGGGGAAATAATATTATATGCTAATAGAAGCGAGCTTGTGGGAGCAAAGGCTTAAATCTGGCAGATAGAGAACTAATTTTATTTCAGAATGTGTATTAATCAAACCCAAACTCAGCATCATATGATCTCAAAAGGCAAAGCTACATCAGCATTCATACACCAGCGCATGTAATAAGCGCTGGCCCTGCAGGACTGTTGTTGGCAGAAACATTAATAAATCAAGCATGCTGAACACAAGAGGCAAAGGTTGGCTTATTGACACCACTTAAAATAATAGATGTGTATATTGTGTTTCTACAACGGACACCTGGGGTTAATAAATGTCTGGCATAATCAGCACAACAGACTGCAATCATTAATATGGATTGGGGTGCGTATCATGTATGAGGGCGTTGGCAATAAAGCTTCCTTCAGATGGAGATGATGTATTGAACATATATTGGTTGACAGTGGTTTTTGTGTTGTTGTGATCTGAATACGGAACAAAACTCTCTTTACAAAGCTTTACAGTTTTGCTAAAGTTTGAAGATGAACATGTTTTTTACACATTCTCTGGAAAACTTGGCGTGAAACCAAAAAAAACAACTTACTGATTTAAAATGTTGAACTGTCCATAGAGAGACAGCTTTGGATTCTACCCAGTTCTTACAGTGAAGTTGGATTTCACATTTAATTTTAATGTTTAGCAGTCTCTGCACGACTGAGTTAAAAAAAAACCCCAAAAAAACAAAAAAAAAACATATTTGTTGCTGCACCTCTCTGTGTGTGACGACAACTGGAAGTGTGTGTGAAATTTGGCCACACAAACTAATGAAAGTTGGCTGGCAATTTTGAATGGTAATGCTTTGAGTTGTTGCCCAGGTATTTTGTTTTGATATGACGGATAATCCGTGAAAAAATAGATAAGATAGACTGCCACATATTACAACCAGATGACAAGCTATCATCATGTTCTTCACTGTGGAATTATGTTGAATTAGTGTGAAATGAGAAACTTGTGAGAGAGACTCATGCTATAAAAAAAAATATATGGAAAATATAAATGAAGGGTTGGTCATAAAATCCTCTTTATAGCCTTGGGAGCAAATGGTAGCCTGGACCAGGTAGGGGTTAAGTATGCTCAACAGGAATGGCCACATGGGTAATTCACCCAGACCCAATGATTTAGGAGAACGCCTCATTAACCAGCAGGTTATCCTGCAGCCTCATAAATTAAGAGCCGAGCCATTTTCAGCAGACACCAGGAGAGGCACCTTCGACCTCCTGATCTGCTGTCAAATGTTCTGCCTCCGAGCAACTCCACATCCCCAAATGCGTCAGGCTTTAAACCTCTGAGCCAGTTTTCAAAATGCATTGCATCACACACACACACACACACACACACACACACACACACACACACACACACACACACACACAAACACACACACACCACATTACACTATATATGTGTGTGATAAAAGTCAACTCTACTGACTAAGACTTTTTTTCAGTGTTAGATTTTCAGACAGTTCTGTAATGATTTAACCATGAGTTTCATGCCCGATCAGGCCTTCAGAGTGCACCAACTGCCCCAATGTCGTCTATTCAGAAAATGAACAAGATTTTTACTTTTTACCCTGAAAGCCTGAAATAACCCCTCTTATTTTGAAGGTCTGTTGGCTATTCGCAGTTAGTCTACAAGCTCATTGAATCAGTAAACCTTTGACCTTCCCAGATAATCCCTGCCGACCATTTGTTGTTTGACATTTGTCCCAACTAACAAGGCTTCGGCCAATATTGGATAATATTAGATATTACGATATTTCCTGCCATATGTGATATTTTTCATAATATCAAAAACAAAAATTAAATAGATACAAATTAAATACATACGACTATATAATTATATTATCATTAATGGTCTGGACTGTATTGAGATATCAAATCATCATCGATCAATCAGCAAATCATCTTTAGTGTACCGTGCATCGATTCTGTATCATTCTAAATGCAGCATTGGCTCCTGGTCCTCCCATGTTTATGCCCTGATGCACCAACTACTAAAGCGTGGATGCCATTAGAATAAAAAAAAGGCGCAATTAAACCTCTGAACTACAGTTAGTGATATGAAAGAGACATGACAAAACCTTACAATGTGATTATTTGGGAAATGCCTGTGTGTGCTTGCAGGTCATGGAGCAAAAGGGAGAGGGGAGCATGCTGGCAGAACGCTGACAGATTGGATGAGCCCTTCGAGCATGCCCTCCCGCAGGGTGTGTGTGTGTGTGTGTGTGTGCGTGCATGTGTCAACCAGGCTTCACAAAATGTTAGCATCAGTAGTTTGCTCTTTACTGACACGGGATCTGTCCAATTTTGTCCCCAGACACCTTTGTAGGGGGTCTGGAAGTTGCACTCCAAATAGAACCTACTGACAAGAGCTATTAATGGAGCTGTTTTGTTTGAAGTTATTATCATACTGATCTGGCTTTTTTTAATTTTTTTTGTCACATTGAATTCCAGCGTTGCTTGCAAACATTTACTTTATACATTCATGCTCTTTTCTCTTGTCTGTTTGTTTTGAAGTGCCATTTGATTGGCCCATTGTGTGTATATGTGTCTGTTTGTGTGTGCACACAAACATGAACAGCACGGCACGTAAAGCGCGTGTTTACCTTCAATGCTGCATCAAGTCTCTGGCCTGTCTTCTCAGGCCCGAGGGAGGCAAGTGTTTTTGTGGGAGAAGGCATGGAGGTGGATTATCGGAGCATTGCTCCATAGACTGACCATTAAATGTTGCATTAAGCTATCGGCGTGCCCTACTTGCAGTCTTTGTGCTACACTAGGTTAATGCTGCATTCATGTCTTTTCAGCAGAACGGGAAATAGGAAGAAACTTTTCGTTCCAAAGTTTTCACACATTATTGCAAGATTTCGTCCTGAAAAATTGTGTGGCATGAGACTCATTTCACTGTCACTTTGGGACATGATTCCACTTTTGCTATCAAAACAAGCATCCGCCCTAGTGACTTTACAAATAAAATACTGTAGTTGAAATAATTGTAAAAAGAGCTTCAAGCTGCATAAACAACTGATGAGGGTTGTCAACAGTGCAACCAGCCATGCTGTCTGGAGTATTTGCCTCATGCCAACATAGATATATGAACTCTTCTGAAGTCATTTTCGCATCTTTACAGTTGTAATCTCTGCTCTCTAAAAACCTCGACAGAATTCAGTCCTCTTTGTCCTGCTGTTAATACCGACATGTTTAAGCTAACCACGACCCGCTCAATGACCCACCTCTTCTGTCGAGACGTAACTGTTAGCCAGCGACGGTCTAAGGGATATTTATTCTTTAGTTTGAATGTGGCAAAACATTAAATATTGGATTGGTAGTGACCTGTTTGAATTCAAAAATTTACAGTCTGTTAACATGACAGACCTCTGCCTTGTGCTCCCGCAAACTTGGCCTATGGCGTAGTCGTATTGACCCATCAGCAAACTAAGCTAAGAAATATAATGGAGGACACTAACAAGCAAAGGCATGCTAATTGGATGAACACAACACAGAAGCGTCTGAAAAGCAGTGTGTGACAGCATTTTGGGTTCTTCACCATAGATGTGCAAAATTTTTGCCACCTTCGTAAAAAGCGGCTGTCTTTATCTACAATCACAGCAAATCTGAATGAAGCAGCATCAGCCGTACAGCGGCGTCTGATTTCCCACTCAGTGTGCAGTTGTGTGCCAACAGCATGTTTAGTTTCACATGACGTTTACAGTGCCGTAACTAAACTCAGTAACATGATAGTATCATTAACACAAATGTCTAATTGTTGACAGTCTGAGACACAGATGTTTCAGGTGTAGAAACATATTATTCGTCATTATTCACCAAACATGGAGACACTCAACCAAATTACCACGGAGCATTGACACTTTCACACATATGTTCATGTTTGTGTTCACACATGTTCACACATGTTCACACTTTGCTTCTTTTTTTTTTTTTCTAAACATTAGCAGAAGCTTCATCCAAGCCAGTGTTTATTAGGTGCTAAAGACTGTTACACATTGTTGTAGATACTATACCATTTGTACACATGCACAGTATACTGGGCAGAACAAAGCTGCCTCAGCTATGTTCCTGAGCTTCCTTTTGTTGTAATTATTTCATGTTTCCTTGGGCAACAGAACTCTCTGCATTAGTAACACAACATCGCTTAAAAATAAAGCCTGTCTTGTTCTTTTCCTTAGTGTGAAGAGTTATTCCAGTAGACCGTAACATTACAATACAACTCCAGCAGTATGGAGCAAACATCTTTCGATGCACATGTGCTGTTAGAGTGGGTCTCTAATCTGTCTCATCCTGGAAAAATTGTCAACTACTTTCCCTTTAGCTACATGTGAAAGTTACTTGTGCTGAGCTATAAGAACGTGCTTGACATTTACAGCAAAAATGAAACATATAAACTCATTGGAAAGCTATTTATTCATGCGAGGAATACATAAATGTGATGTATTAACATGCTTAAAATGTGTTCAGGCTTCTGCTCTGATTTTGGTTCAGTTTGCCAAAGGCTTGAAAATGAACATGCATACTTTTCCTCCTTAAAAGTCTTTTAACTACAAAGTTTCTGCATTGTACTGTTGTGTAAAGGTGTTAAAAAAACACCTCTCAAGTTTGGCACCTGCTGCATTACTCCAATATCTGCTAATTGACAATATCTACAAGCCGAACAACCTCACATCTCCTGCAAAGTACTCCACTTTGATTTTGTGTCTGTGCTTGATGACTGGCTTGTGTGTGTGTGTGTGTGTGTGTGTGTGTGTGTGTCATTACCTTCTTTCTCATTTCCTCCGTACCACCTACACACCTCTGGATTAGCTTTTGGACTGTGCTGAGATCAGGGGTGAGCATTCAGTGGCACAGCATGGAGCTTGTGCATGGTGTGTGTTTATTTGTGTTTGAGGGCAATATGCTCTCATATTATTTCCAGGTATCATTTCCTTTGTTCCGGTCACACCTTTGAGCGTGTGTGGGTGTGCATGCTTGCGTGTGTGTGTCGGGGGGGGGGGGGTAAGACTCATACGTGCAGGAGAAGGGGAGAGCGACTTGGTTGCTGTAATGATTAATGGGGGAAACTTTCAGTGCTGATTCCAGTCGGATAATAGTAGCCAGGCAGAAAAAAAAGCAATCTTACTTGTCGCTCTTTTCTGCACAATTGATCCAAAAGAAAAAAAAATGTGGAAAGCTCTCAATTTCTGAGCCTGTGTTTTGATCCCATTACAAAACACAGACACACACATTCTCCAGAAGCTCTCACTCTTATAGCAGATCCACGTGAGCTCATGGGCGCTAAAGAGAATAAACCAACCTCGCGCTGACACTTGCAGCAGCTACTTTTATATTCCAGGCTGATTGATCTGGGCGTTCAGCATCTGGCATTTTCACATTTTTTCCCTTTCTAATTAGCTGCTGAAGCTGACATAATTAGTTACCACAGATGGACCAGGGATGTCTGGCTGACACTATCTCACTCACACAGCCCCGCGGCGCATTTACAACTTTGCATTGTGACACTGCGTGAAGGTGTTTAAATCTATAAGGCCTTTATTTGCTCCGGATGGTGTCGCAGCACGGTGAACAACAGCTGCATGAGTAAAACTCACAGTCATTGTTTAAAGTCCAGCATTGTGCATTTATCCTGTCCTTCATCCTGCATAAATAACAATGAAAGATGTTCTTTCTTTTTTTTTTGTCACGTTGAACATAATAGTATCCGATGGGTTTGTTAACAGACCTATTATTTTCTTTGAGAATTTGGTTTCTTTATGTTCACACCGGCTGATTATTTGATTTCCACCCACGACAGAGTTGCATTGTTCTCACCAGCCCAAATTAATCAGGAGCGCCTACCTTCCTGCAGATGTGTTCAGACTTAATGTGAAGCAAATTCTCACCTCATCTTCAGGACGTGCCAGTGAAGACATTAGCCAGCTTACACCAACTGTGTGTGTGTGTGTGTGTGTGTGGGTGGGTGTGTGTGGGAGTGTTGGAACTTTTACCAGGTAGTGAAATTCATTTGTCCCCCTTACTGCTCATGAAGTGCAGTCTCTCAGCTTGTACAGATTTTTGCTCAGGTTCAAACATTTTGAACTTGAACAGACTTTGCCTAAGGAAAAGATGTATCAGTTTATGTCCACTCTTTTCCCAGTCACCCTTTCAGTGTGAACACAACTGTAGCAGTAATCTTATCTTCATTTATTACCGCTGCATACCCACAAAACGAGGCTTGAAATATGCATATGCCACTTACCAGGGAAAAAAAAAATAGATCCATAAAAACAAACTTCACATGAAAGCATCGTTTCGTAGGTGTAGCTTTCAGTAGCAAACTGTTGGTTGCTGAAGTGTCCTTACCAACATTTTTTAAACACTGAACAACCCTCAATCTCTACTACACAGCAGCTAACTGCAGCTCTGACAGTGCAGTCTGCAAAATGAATGAACAGTGGTGATTTTGAAGCAGTTAGATTTAATGTTTAAATGACACACGACTTAAATTGATTTCATTGCTGGATATAACTAAAATCAGCCAACTGATATTACTGTACATTTAGATTTTAGGCTAATTTGTCAGCATTGCTCAAATGTGATTTTAATATCAACCAACTTCATTATTGTGGTTGAAAAAGTGAAAGGGAAATGTTTGCTCAGAGACACAGACCGACAAGCTCTCGTGAGTCCAAATAACATACTGGAAGAGAGACAGCTAACAGTTGGTTCACAGTGGCACCATTACCCGCTAGTTATTTTTCATTGATTTTCTTGTGTGTATTTATTTTCAAAATCCCTCATGTGTAAATTTTATATATTAAATGTGTCTCAGATTTATGTTAATACAATGAAATGGAAAATATGAGTTTAAAATCAGAAAGTTAGACAACCAGTTTCGTAATGATCCTTTGTATGCATTCAATTTCACTTCATTTTATACAAACACGTACTTCACTCTGCAGCTGACAGCGGTCAGATGACACCCATTATTATTTAAGTGTTTCAAGGAATCTGGAAAAATATGATAGTATTTACCAAGAGAAGCCTCCTGTCACCTACTTGCTATTTTTCACAGCTTTTAAAATCCGTTCACATCACTTTCAGGAAAGAAATGTTTACATTAATAGCTCAGCAGTAACCATGCAAACTGTGTCAGCGTGTATCTGCTAAATATGGACCATGGCTTCAATTTCATTTTCCCATCGCCCTAAGGTAGAATATTTCTTTTACTTGTTTTTCTTGAGCTTTACATTCTTGAGTCTTTACTGTGTGTTAGATTTTGTGTTTATCCTGCAACAGGCAATATTTGCAACACGGTTTCTATTCCCTCCTGAAAGCGAAGGTAAATAAAGGGTAATCTAACATCTAACATCTTACGCTTCTTACGCATAATATGCACTGTAGCTTATAACATGGTTATGTAAAGAGCGCCTTGGCTAATAATGCTTCCATCCAAGTATTATAAACCAATTATTCACATAAAACCCTACTCTAGCTTTATTCTAACACACTAAACACAACCCTTCATGATTAAACAAGATGGATCAGGGGAGAAAATCAGTGTTCATTCGACAGCACTGCTTTAATAAAAAGAGACAAACAGAAATTCAAGTAGAAGAGTAAATCAGACAAAAAAAGAAGATGTTGTAAAGCTGGAAATGTCAGTCTGAGGTTAGTAAATTATCCTCTTACTGGGGAAATACGAGGAACCAACCCTGCCAGGTAGCATATCTGCACAACTTGATTAGAAACGGGTCAGGGTTAGCACACTTTCAACTCAGACGGTGCTGACTATAAATTGAAAGTGCAATTCAAATACTGTAAGAATGTCGGAGCCTTTATTCTCTGTCATTTGCTTTTTTCAGAGTTACATGTTCTCTATGAGCCTTTTTGCAGCTAAATCCAATCCATGTGGTAATTGAATTGGAAGTGAAAAATGACAGTCATTCTGTGATGGAGTATTTCTCATCCCATCGACTCGGCTGCTTTAGCATCAAGGCATATGTCAGAGAAACGCTTCCACTGAGCCCGCTGATGACAAAACAAGGAATAAATAAATCATAAGCTCTTTAATGATTGATGCCAATAACATCACTGCAAACTCGCACAATGATTCTGACAGTGAGAAAAATTTTCAACAATTGAACCCACCAAACTTGTTTTTAATGAGGACTTGCTTGACTCAATAGTAGCCAGACAATTAGAGTCGTGGCAGCTGAGAACCAAAGCTCTAATTGGCTGCCTTGAGATCTGTAGTGTTTTCTTGTGGCATTGCAGATCACACAAGCCCTAAAAATATGGATCAAAACATTATCCAGTTCTTTCTTAGAGTTTTTTTATAAGGCCGAAAAGTTCTTTATATGCTGTCGCTGTAAAAATAGACTGTGATCAGCCACAAAAAGGCCACGTTCTCATCCAGCAGATGACGTTCACTTGTTTATGGCGCACGGCTTTCCAGTTGACCATGATCCCTGTGCAAGAGCTTGTTTTTTCTAGCCACAACATGACTGGGTCTGTCTCCACAAAAGGAAATAAACAAATGAGATGGCAACGTTCATGGGTTCAAGCTAAGCGTCACTATTATGGGGGAATAAATTAAAGGTTTGGCCTCTAAAAAATCTGCTCAGGGCTATTATGATTTCACCATTATCTGGAGCGGCAGACACATTATTAAGACGCTGCAATATTAATTAACTTATCACAATGTATCACTGTCACCGAGCCCTAAATGCTGAGGCCACTGGGAGGGAGGCTTCACGTCTTCACTTGAATTCTGCTGACTTAAAAAAAAAAACACACGTAAGTCAAATTGGGATAAGCACAGTGATTAAGCAGTAAAGGTCAGCACTGGAGGCGGCACGAACTCCATCCACTCATATGAATCCAAAACTAAAACCATGTATCCTGAAGGAAATAAAAACAACAAACACGAGTTTGAAGATCATTCTGCGCAGCAAAACGTCTCTGTGCTGCTCTCGACTCCTGGTTTCATAAATATCCGCATTTTCATAACAACACCATAACTGAATAAAGAAAAGAAGGAAAAAGTTTAAAAGGGATGCAAAACAATCTGTTATTCAGCAAACATCAGCTATATCATTTTGTTTTGAAGCAAAACTGCACATGTGAGAGCCATCGTACATTATATAACACATCAAGTCACTTCTCAAGTTTTTATACGACACTCTTTGGCACAATTTAAGTCCTCCAGTATTTTAAAATATCCCAAAAAAATTCAGTTTTACCTTTTTTTTTCTCCTCATGTACATGCTCGGTGGGGTGGAGGTCTGCTGACTGCGGAGGGAAATTCTTGCAAGTCAGCTCTTCCTGAAGACTTCAAATAGGCCTGGGATGGCTTTGATGCATGTTTAGGCTTACGGCATGCCACTGCAGAAAAGAGTAAAAGTCCTCTTTGGTCCGTGCAGAGTTGATCTTGTACATCTTCGTGTATTTCACTCCAGAAAAAGGGATACGTTCTTCTCATTTTACATTGGAAAAGAGAGAGGGGTCGAGCATGAAGGCAGTATTTTATCCTCTACGTATTTTATCCCTGTGGTATCTTGTTGCCACATTTGCTCTGTTTCACTTGTTTTATGTTTCCTGATCTCATGCTGCTTTTATATTCTGGTGAGCCAATAGATTTGTATTCTAATCTTTTCTAAAAACAAAACTTAAAGTCGAAAGTCAACTTTTTTTGCTTTGTACTGTATTTTTGTGCTTCATATGCCTCCCACCCGTCACGACCACCACTCTACGACTAGCATGTGGTAAAAATGTAGAGACATATTTGATTGGGCTGATATAAGCTACATAGTCCAAGCAGTGATTACCTTATCTTACCACAATGTAATGAAGAAACAAATTTGTTGCACATTAAATGTAGATTCTAGGAGACAGGAGTCAGATGTCTTGCTTAACTAATCCATGATTCAGTTAACCTACCAAACCTAGAGACAAGCACTGAAAGGAAGTTCAAAGGATGTGGCATAAAAAAACAATATCAGATGAAAGTTCTATGATGCAGTTATAATTCCCAGCAAGTGTAGAAGGCAAGAAAGTCTTTATTCTGTCCTGGATTTCCTGTTTTTAACTTTAACTTCTTAAATCATCCACAGACTCTTGAGCATTTAAACAGCCTTTCAATAATGTAAGTGTTGAATGATATTAAATGTGACATTGAACCTAGTACCCGCATCTCGTATGCTGCACCAGCCTTGTTCAAATCATTCACAACTCTGCGAGTTCTTGGGACTCGTACATTTCAAACACCCGTGGGCTGTTTCTCAGTCCTGTGTGAGCAGAGCCGTGTCAAGTGTGCTCACAGCCACGGCTTGGAGAAGAGACAAATGCTTCCAGTCTCCGAGAGGCCAAAGAGAGCCACTGACAGGAGTCAAGTTTTGGAAGGTGGCAGACTTCCTCACAGTTGTTGCCTGGATGCATATTCAAATCCATAAACAGAAAACCTTGTGTTGTGATCATGTCACCTTGAAGGCAGTGACATGTCACCTTTTGAAAGTTGGCTCAGTTGCCTTGGTTACACTGATGTTTTGTTTTTTTCTGGACTGTAAGTCACTGCAGTCCACTGTGTCTTCAACAATGCATTTATAGCAACTTCTATAGTGTTAATGTGTGTAGTTTGTTATTTTGCCTCATAAACATCATTAAAACCACAATGGAAACATTAGTGTCATTGCAACTAAAGTATGGTAATGGAATGTTCACAGATTTTATACATAAAGCCCAGTTTACTTGTAATGAGAAGACCTACTTAGCCTGGTGAAACACAGATTAATATAAATGTGTAATGGCTTCTGTGGCTCTGGAGGAGTTGGAAAAAATAACCCTGGTGATGTAATCGTGGAAAAATAATCAGCAACTATTTTGATAATCGATTAAATCAATTTTAAAGGAAAAAATTACCAAAACAACTTCTCTGATATTAAAATAGTCCCTTTTCCTTAACTTTATAGAATTTAAACTAAATATCTTTGGGTTATAGACTGTTGCTCAGACACAACAACAAATTTGAAGCTTTTACGTTGGATAATTGGCAGATTGACAATGAAAATAAGTGTTGGGCTGCAGCCCCACTTGATAGTAATCAAAAGATTGTTGTAATGGTCAAATATTGTCAACTTACTGATTACCAGTATGCAAATCCTGGTCTTGATTGTCATTCCAATGCTTAATTTGAAATCCTAATTTTGTCCATTCATGGGCAGCTAATTAAATTTTGATTGAAAATACAGAGTTGTTGTTTGCCTTCAGTTCAGCTGTGAGTGGCAACCATGTGCAGCGAAAAGCCAAGTGTATTGAGGGTATCCTAACCCTGTGCACCAGGTGATTTCACTGATTAGCGCTCCTTCAGTCAGGGAGGAACTAATCAATAGAATCAACTGGCATAGTGTTCTGCTGGATTGAAAACATTCACGCTCTCTGTATTCCACTGCACCTAGCTGCAGTGGAATCTCCAGTGTTTGCATCAATTCGTCAACTCTTGAAAACACATCCATCAAGAAAAATGTGATTAAATTGAAGACATGACTCAAAACCTTTTTGAAATATTGTGTCTTGGGTCAGCTATAGCACTAACCAGCAGGTGAAGGCTGATCAATACTGCCTCAATGTCTCACCTAATATCTAGGGCTATATTGCTTGTCAAGACATAATGTAGCAAGGATGACGTATGTTGCTGTTTGAGATTGGTTTCAGAGCACTATTACAAAATGTGCCCTTTGCTTTTCTTCTTCCTTAAAGTGCTGCTGGTCAAAATCAGCCCTATAAAGTTTCGGCAGGGGTTGACACTGAAGGACTACGTTAAGCATTAGCATTAAATCCTCAGATACCTCAGTCCCCTCAGGCTGAAGAGAAAGTCCAACCCACAGTAATTTAACTTGCGGGGTTAATTTGGTGTCAGCTTACTTTAATTATTTGGGATAGCGATGCCTTTGCCATCATCCACTCGAGTTACCTGCTGCCATAACTACCGCTCAACTTCACCTCTCTTTTATAATCTCCCACCAAATTCCTGTGATTAATCTCAATGTCTTTCAAAATCCCCTTTTATCTTCTTTTCAGTACTTGTCGTTCCTCAGCTTTCCACTAGCTGTCACTGTGGAGTCTCTTCAAGGTCTTACCTTTTTAACTTTGGGGTATGAAGAGCAGCAGCCAGGAGGCGTTCATCTTTCGTTAGATTGAGCTTTTAGCATTAGCCTTCCAGTATTTAGCATTTAGAGCGACAGGTTTGATTGCCTCTTTTGACCGTTCTGCTTATTGCTATTGAGTGGGTTCAAAATCTAGGTTTAAAATCTTTGCTCAGACATTAAACTTGCTTTATACACTGGTTTTAACCAGCTCAACCAAAGATCCTTCAGCTATTTCAATGTAGTGTAGTCACCAGCTCTCAGGGAACAGCTAATCTTCAAGTGGCTCATGAAATCCCACTTAAATGGTTTAACTCAGTGCTCGATATCAATGACAATGGTAAAAATGACTGGCCTACAAACCTGTGCTCCTCATTCACTGCCAGCCTTGGTTTCAAAGCCTGAGTTGCCCAATCTGTTTGAGGCTAATTGCACATGCAGTGCTCTTTTTGAGAACTCGTTTGTGCCACAACTTGATGTGCATAAAATGTCTCTTTGTTATACTCTTAGCACAAGTGAAGTTGTGAGCACAGAACAAATTGTCCTTGCAATGCTATCTTACTTAATCTTCGTCTGTCTGGCTGTGTTACAACTTCACCCTTGATTGGTCAACAAATGTTAAGATCGTTTAAGTCCTTGGAAATATATTGTGACCTTTTTTCACAGACAAATGATGATGTAGTTCATGGTTTATGATTTGTAGGAAGTTGGAATTTTTGAGGGTTTGAGGGAGATGGGAATACCTCAAAGAAATAAGACTGAGAGTTGAGGAATTACAAAAACATGCTGAATAGTTGGAAGGCCCAGACTCTACATACCGAACTGGATCTGGTGCAGAAGTAGACAGGTGAGAGTTTATGGAATTCACTGATGCACATATTAAAATGTCTTGAGACTTTGCTGATTAAAAGCCAAATACACTGAATCATTGACAAAAAAAGAATAAAAATTAATAGACTCCCACCACTGGTTGTAACTTTGTGTTAAAGCTGAATTACTCTCCGATTTCATTTGATACAATCTGACAGTTATTTCTGAAAACACTCAAACTGTGAATGTTTAATTTAAAATTGAAACTTGTGAAACAATTAAAAGTTGGTAATGTCCCCGAGCTTTTGGAAAGAACACTATCTTCTGCCTCTTTCTCAATCACTTGGTCTCCCTTAATGCCTTTGCAGGCTGCGTTGCTATTCATAGCATGTGTGTCTTAGAAACTAAGGTCTCTGATCAATTAAACGTGCCTCTCAAGATAACTACATTAATTACACTGCTGTTTGCATGAGTCTTGTTGCATTGCAGCGCACTTGAGATGTCAGACTGAATGGAGGGCCAGATGGGAAGCATTTTCCGTAGGGTTGAGTTTCTTGGATCTTTATGTATTCTTCTGGTGCTGTTATGAGATCAGCTGAGCCTTGCAAAGTATTTAAAATCTTTTGAGTCATTTTATGAGTTATGCAATCACCAGAATCTTTTATTTCATGAGCAGTGATATGGTCACATATCACTGCTAGGGAACAGGGAAAGAGCTGCAGGTTTTCCGACATAAGTAATATTTTGTGCTGAGAGAGAAAGTAAAAGTTAAAGAGGAGGGGAGTTGAAGGAGAGATTTTGATAGCGTGTAAAAGAAGAAAATCCAAAGGAGGGGTCTCTCTGAACTGTATACAGACTCTGCTTTGGGGGAAACTGCCTCGGTCAAAACTGCTGAGTAATGCACCAGTTGTAGGTCTCTGCAGACACACACACTCACACACACACATGCGCGCTTGCACACAAACATTTGAGTCAGCGCTGCCCCGCAGTCTGCATCAAAAAGCCCCTCAAGTGATAAGCTTTGGCGAGAAGAACGAGGATTCCAATGCTAATCTCCTAAACATGATTTTTCATAGCGCTTTGCACAACATGCCTCCGGATTAAAGACATTCTATTAAAGAGAAGGGGCTTAACATATGGAAGGGGAAGAGAAGCCAGTCGTACTTGGTTGGGTTTAGCTGTCTGAGCTATAGTTCAATGGTCCCTTTTTTTAAGTGCATTTGCTCAACAGTATGGGCTGTGGGATGATCCCTCAGAGTACTAAAACATCGCAGGGAAAAATAGAAGTTTTTTGTCACTGTTTACAAGGATATCTAGGTGTCACAACACTCATGTGCACTTTAGCCAGAGTGTTATTCTATGAAAAGCAGGGTTAATTCTCTTAAGCCACACAGAAAGTAAAAGACATGAGTCAAAAGGGTAGTAAGGAAGTGGTGAGTAAAAATGATTTGAAGCCTATTTAGAGCTTTTCTGTAGCAACTCTTCTTCCACTGTTTTGGACCTTGAAGTGGTTGTGCTGTTTCCTAAATTGGACAAACTAATTGTTCATCCTGAGAGAGTATCTTTGGCAGAGTTTATATTCAGAAAATAAGGGATCAAGAAATGCTTTGTGGTTATTATCTTCCCCTCACGGGTTAGCACAAGTTGATTTGTTTGCCTCTGATGCAACCAGATGTTGAACTGGCTGCGGTCAATATCCTCCATTAGAAGCTGAGCTTGTGCTTGTGATTATTTGCAATCTTCATTGTGCATAATTTGAATTGGATTGAAGATGTGCCTGAGCATGCCTGTGTGCAGCGTGTGGCTTATAGGTGATATTAAGCTTGGTGTAATGACAATACTAATGGGCCATATGTGTGTTTTGTATTTTCAATATCATCTCTCACTTCATGTAATTAGAAAAAAACATCCGACCACTTTGGTTGGAGTTTAAATATTATTGTAAACTGAAAGTTTCCCCAGGCTGTGCTAAGAAGAGGAAATTGATTGTTTGCTGCATCGATTATATCTGGAGGAAACAATAGACAAATACAAGTAATCTAAATGATGGGAGTAGATGCAAGTAGGAAAATGTAGTTGTCAGTAATTTGGAACACTTAATAGACTTTCACAGAAATTTGAATCCACTGAGAGAAGGAGAAAGGGCGCAGAGTGAGATGTAACGTGTTGCAGCGAAGACACAAGAGCACAGCACAAGCTTGAATCTCATTTACTGCAGACCATAATGCAGTGTTGGTAGGAGTGGAGAAAGGAGCTCCAAGGAGTATCAGATTACCCCTACTTTTATACCTGCGGGCAACAATATGTGACAGTACACAATAAATGCACCATATGGTTTATTACCTGCTGCTGCTACTGCTGCCCAGTACAAACACATCTCTCCGAGTTTCATAGGAGGCAGTAATCATCTTTTGAGTTTTAAATCTCGACGAGTTAAGCCACAAAAGCACAGTTGGTCAGTCTCTGAGATCTGAACAGCAAGTGAGGACTACGAAAGATTTTCTCCCTGTGTATTTATTCAGAATCAAGGCAGTTGTATTGTAAGAAGTCTAGATAACCAGCATATACTGTGTAATTTACTCAGCTTGTCTCGGCCTTCGTAGGATAGTATGACTTTGTTTCTTTGTGTGAAATGTCATAATTACTACGGCAACTAGAGGTCACCTCAGAATGAAATGTGACTATGGGTCGTATAGTGCTGCTTGCAGACGACCCATAGGGTTGTTTTAAAGGGACGTCTTGTGAATTTGGGTTTGATGAAATTTTTGAACGACAGACATACATCGGCTGATGTGAGACGTCCATATTTGCTTGACTTTCACCTGCATCCAGATCATGAAGTTTATTTTGAAGTGCCAAATCAGATACATCAGAGCTTTCAGAAAAGCATCTATTTGTCTGTCATAATTTTGACTTGGAAGTTGGCATGAACCCACTTCTTTACTTCCAAGTAAACAGAAGCTGGCCATGAGAGCAGTAACTGGTTTCTGCTCCTGAAGTTTCATTGTCCGGAGCGAGAAAAAAACTTTTGGGAGAAGATATTAGATTTATATCACTATAAGGACACTAGGGAATTAAGCATTTAGTTGTCACTGACAACAGGAAGTGGGAAAAGCTGAACGTGAATTTATAACTCTTGCTGTGACGGCAGAATTTCAGAGGGCATAGAGGCATTACCTCAAAGACGTGGACAAAAATATTCTCTCTAGTAATAATAGCTAAAACCTCCTCTATTGTATTCTCTTGTATCCCCCTAAATTTCCAACTAGTTATTTATCAAAGTGGAACCGGCTTAAAATATGACAGTGACACAGGGTCAATTCATATTCATAGAGTGAGAGGGTGCAGTGAAATATTAAATAGCAGAGAATATCAAGTCAGCTCTCTTGAAAAGAATGATCCGTGCAGAAGCTAACCTGCCTTAGTCATACTCAATGATCAGTTTCGACTCCACTGGGAACATTTTGCCTGGTGGTGGTGCTCCTCTTGCTTCAAGGGATGACTCACCCTGCATGCCTGTTTCTAAACTGCCCTACTTCTGCTTTTCCATCCTCCTACTCTACGCATGAGGCCTACAAACAAAGCAAAAGAAGAGATGATGGGGGGGGGGTTGAGGGGTGGAAGGGCCTCAAATCAGGATTTAATTAGAGAAATTATGTTATGCATTATTGTATACAGTGTAATCATTGAGCTCCAGGACTTTCAGATGGGAAGACAGACAGGTTAATGCAGTGAGAGAGCAAAAGATGGAGGAGTCACCTTTTACCAGTCTCCAAGTATTTACTGACTATTAATTAATGTGGCTCTCAAAGCCCTTTTAGTACATTTGATTGGCAGCAGCCCAGGCCCATTTCCCTCCCATGACCACTACAAATAGTGTGGAGGCTTAAGCTGTAATTGGCATCCACACGGCCCCAGCAGAGAGAGGCAGCGCATCATTTCCATGACAAATTATGCAGGTTGCCTCTTACCTATATGACAAGCAATTAAAGATATAGTGGTCTGATTATGAATTGCTTTCTGCTAAAGAAGCGTAATTGGAATTTTATGTTAACCTGTTTTATTTTAATTGGGATGTTGCCTCTGTTCATAGAGCAAAGTAATTATTTTTGCTTCTACCTATTTACGGTAGCTCATAGATTCCAGTAAAAATTGAAATTGGTTCAATTAACCTTATCAGACTTATTTCCATCCTTGTGCCAGAAATGAACTTATTAACTCTCATTTTTACAGCAATTGTTTATTGCTACAGAGGCGCCGGTGAATTTCAACTTTGACCTTGGATGCTTCAGTGAAGGAACCAAACAACCCCATGAATCTAAGATGGACCGTCTTTGAAAATCAACACAATAATTGCAACTAATAATCACAAAGCATCTGTCAATACAAAGGTGCAATTCACCTTGATTTGGCTGCTTTCACAACGTACCATCATTCACAACGTGAAGGTTTTCATTCCAACTAAACAGCTGATTTCACTAAGTAGTTCACTTCCTTGACTGAACCTGTTTAAATCAGTGATACAGCACATGTAAGAAGCACAGAAACCTACATAAACTCAGGCCTTAATGACTCATGGGTGATAAATGCTGTTCTAGATCAGTGGTACTTAATTCCAGTCCCGAGGACTCGGTAATCTTTTATATGCAGCCAGGTGTTTAATGCACTTAATTAAGTTAAGCAGAAATCATTAAGTTGGGAAAAAGGACAAATGTAGCTTCAAACAAATGCAAGTCCCAACGACATACTGTAATGAATTGTAATAATATAGATTGTTGAAATTGTGTTGAAATTAAGTGAGATAGACCACAGTGTGCTTTGATATTAAAATCTACAGAATTTGTGATAACCAACGTATGCATCACATGTAGATTGTGTGATGTGAGCTGCGAGATACTGTCACTCTTTAGTGGCTTTAAATGGAAAACACTGCGCACACACACACTCTCCTCTCACACAGCGGCTTCTTTTCTCACAAAGGTGCACTTTTACTGTAGTCCAGCTCGGCAGCCTATCAGGAGGCGCAGAGCAAAGGTGCTTGAGCTCCTGCAAGAACTGGCTTCCTTAGCCGATGCTAGTCCACAGTGAAGGGTGTCTAATGGCCGGCCAACAGCTGCACCTCAGCCAGCTGGAGGACCATGTGCTACTTCACACATCCTGGAAGCAGCATTACACTGAACCTATTGTTCAGAAATACCCTCAGATGAGTTTCACAGGCATCCTCTCTGGCATGTTGAGGCTGGGAGAGGTGAGAATTGGGTAAAGGCAAAGCAACATAGGAGCATTCTGGGTCTGAGTGGTTGCTGTGGAAACACACTGAAGAGCCCCTGATGATGGACCTCCGGTTGCCAGAGGAGTTTCCCTCGTGGAGATGCAACTGCTGTTTGTCAGTTGTAATGGCTTTTGTTGCTGTAGCAGTTTCACCATAAACAAAACCACTATGTAGTAAACAGATTTAAATTTTCAAAAAAACAAAAGAAAAAAAAAACATTTGATCAATACATGTGTGCACAGAAGAAAAGCCTAAATACATCAGTTGTTCAAAAATCCCAACAAACCGTTCAATGTGTATTATTTTTTTCTTTCAATGTTCTCTGGCGATTACTCAAATGACCTATAGACCTGCATCCATTCGCCATTGTAATAGTAGCAAAACAACTCATTCCCTGCACTGAACACAGTAAGATGAAAATGACTCATTGTATACTAGCATAAAAGAATGGCTTCATATTTAGCTAGTACAATGATTCTGTCAGTGTTACTACTGTACAATAAGGATTCTGATTTCCATACTGTGGTTTACAGCGGGGCGCTGTTGTCAGAGACGTGATAAAGACAGACATGACAAGACGTGGTTGATATTAAATTGAGACTATAAAGTATAGAGAGACCAGATGAGCAGCACCACTGATGGAGAACGGTTAAATGCACAATTCAACTCTGTCTCACAGCAGCTGAGCCTCACATCCAAAGGTGAAGCGGCATGTGTAATAGCATAATTGTAAGCGAGTTTGTGAAGATGCTGCAGACAGAGTTTATAGATGTATAGTGTCGGAGGAGTTCACAGTTTCTTTGAACAGATGGAGTTTTACTCAGTAATGAGACAAAGTGGGTGGCCAGCGCATCATCAGATGACAGGATACCACAGCAGAGCTCCTTGGTCATTCTGCCCACTCCGTGTGAAGTCAGTAAAGCTCGTGACAGGAGGCTTCACCCACGTGAACTCCGGCCCCTCTGGCTGGGTCAGCTGCTGGAGTCACATGGGTCAGAGGGACCAGGGGGACAGGGGGAAACTGGAACCACAATCACTTTATTTTGAAAATATTCCATTTTCTCTTGTGCTGTGTGACCTGGGATTTGTCTTGCTTAGATCCAATATATATTTATTTATTTATATAGTGAAGTGAATAGTTCAACTGCTCTGAAACTATTTATTAATTGGATCTGCATGTGTGTAGCATGTAGTTGAAGCTTCTGGCAGTTGTCAGAAATGGATTTCCTGCGTATTTTGTTCAATTTTCATTTAGACATACATAGCCACATTGAGGGTGATGCAGCTCCTTCATTATTAACAATCAAAAATATCCAGGGTCAGTCAGGTGTCAGTGTCATGCATTTTGCTGGGAAAAGAAAATCTCTAAAAATCCTGAATCCTTATCACCCCCCCGACTATAGCATGCTAAAAATATAAGAAACCATCAGTGGAAATCTGTGACATATGGTCATATTTTCTGAAAGCAGCTCCTCTGTTGTCAACATCATTAAATTGCTTTCCTAATGTTAATGTAGGCTTACTGTTGCCTAATTATGTGCTTTGAAGCTGCACTGTATGGGGGAAAAAAAAAAACAGAGTCATTATTAAAAGTGTCCAGTTATGAGCTAATTTCATACAGAGACTGTGGTTAAGGGGCTCCTGACCCCTTGGGCCCTGGACCTGTGACCAGTGGCCAATTCCGAATTTCTGTCTTAAGATTCGAATAATAAATTCTCCCCAATATGTGCATAGATTAACATAAATAGAAATATCTGAATATGCAGCGGTGAGGTCAGATTCTCATGAAACCACAATCAAACAAAATATCATCATCAAACATGAAATTCCTAGAAAGAGATTCAAGTATGGTAACAAGGGAAAAACCAGTAATTGCAATAATTTTTTCTCACCTTGAAATTGGATATCACACAGGCTCGCATTTTGACTTGCAAAATGAAACACCCAAGGCCTCAGAAAACAATTTCATTCACTGTTTCCTGCTTTAAATATTAACAAATGCCGTCCCCCCTCCCCGCAAACTGCATTATAATACATTAATAACTGTATTTTTTAAATGCAAGATAATCTGAGAGTGCGGTGCAGTGTTATGTCCCACCATATGTGTTTGTTATTTTTTCTCTCATTAAATCTGGGTTGGGACTAGAAGCCTGCAGTGTCTCATGTTTTATTTATGGCGAAGATGTGTCGACTCTGATCGTCTTCAGCTCAGGCTTTTTGATCTTCTTTCATTAGAGGATGTTCAATATTTATCAGTGCAGTTTCCCATTATTCTGCCTATGGATAGGTCCAACTCTTTTACCACTTCAGAGTCGGGCAACTATCATGGCTTTCTTACAGCACACATTTGTTAAGGAAATGATGCAGTTATCCTTATGAAATGCTCTTTCTGTCAGAGAAGAGGATTTTAGAGATCCTGGGAGCATTTGACCAGATGCCCGTAGTTTTATTCAAGATTCATTTTCATCTCTTTTTGAGTCCAGTCCACATTTTAAACTGCACTTAGAGGACACTCTGCACCATACTGAAAGTTCTAAACCACTAAGAGAATATCAAACACTTGACTGAATCTGAATCTCTGAATTCTCCCCCAAACATTATTTTAAGTAGTTTCCAACATATCCATGAGTCATACTCTACACATATAATAATATATATATACATATAACAACTCTCATGTGTCCTTAAGGTGTTTAAGGTGTTTAAATGCCCCCAAAATGAATCATAACTTGTCAATTTCCCCTTTCAACCTAGATCTCTGCAGTTTGTATGCACTTTTCTAAATCCATACTTTTTAAACCAGAGTTCTGACACAGAATAAGTTTGGAGTAAAGTGGTTATCCTTGTTATATCACTTGACAAACAAAATGGGAATAATAGCCAGTCAGTGTTAAAAGGTCAGCTTATCTACTCTAACCTCACTACAACAGGACCCTGGTTCTGCTACGGGTGTTTACACCTCTCTTTTGTTTGTTTGTGACGCTGTAAGGTCACCTCTCATTGGTACGAGCTGTTGCTAGTCAGACTGCCATGTTAGCAATCAGCTTGCCAGCTTGACAGCGGGGCCGTGTCTGTCGGCCCCGGCTGAGGTCAAGCCTTTCAGCATGTCGCTACAGGCCGAATGTAAAAATTGCAACCCCATGGAGGGATGTGAATGGAGTGCAATTTTCACTGCTTTTTATGTGACAGGAAAGAGTGACCATGACGGGAAGCCAAAGTAGAGCTCCCGGTTTTGTTCAGCTGTTTGTGAATGTACAAAGTCGTGAATTGACAAAGTGGGTGTAAATGTAAATACAGAAGTCTGGGACGTAGTTGTGGCTGTATGTATAGCTTCTGTAATGTGACATATTTCAGAGTGAGTAGGAACCTTTTTGAACCTTTTATATTTACTAATTTATTTTTCACCTTTAAGCCCCGTCACTGGAGGATAAAGCCTCCTTCTTTGGACATTTTGAAATCTGAATTATTGTATTTCAAATCAGGGTGATTTTGGAAATTTGGAAAGGCTTCGACATCCTTTAAGAATACATCCAAGCAATGTGCTATTCTATACCTGAATCCTCTCTCTGACTTCAGCTACAGCCTAATGAGAAGGAGCGTTATGTTTTTTTTACACCTCATCTCTGTGGTTTCCATTCAGTCCTCTTTCTTTCTTCTTACAGTTCACATGTGCCAAATATGGGACTGTTGCTCTGCAGCTCCAGGTTCTGATCAAGGTCAGCCAAACTCTGTGGCAAACAATGTCATATTTTGCTATAGCACCATTGAGTGCACCTGGACTAAATGGAGCTTTCAGGAACACAGCAACTGAACAATTTGGCTTTTTATCACTGATCCAGGACTACAGCATTTTTATTTTGACTGTGAGACAGTCCCAGAGTTTTTTATTTCATGGCCTCAAGATGCCACAGAGGACACTAAAATGTATCACAGGGAAAATGTGAGACTTGAAATGTGTGTTACACCATCCCTTGTACTTGTGGTGTGTGTGTGTGTGTGTGTGTGTGTGTGTGTGTGTGTGTGTGTGTGTGTGTGTGTGTGTGTGTGTGTGTGTGTGTTGCGCGTGTGCGCGCGTGCGCTGCCATACTGATGTGGTAACCAAATATTGCACTACATGGGGACATCTTCTAATTATCTTCATAAAATAATTATATTTAGTTTTCTTAATACATAAAAAATAAAAACATATCTCTGTTGTTTAAATCCATCCACCTGCCGCACCAGCAGGTACACATGCAAATGATTAAACGATCTGAGGATATTTCACACACAGCCAGTCGAGGGGTCTGCAGCATTTGCTGCAAAGCCGACTGCATGCAGTGGAAATATTCAGTCTTACATAATCTTAAATCATACCCTTTTGGAAGGAAAATGAGCACTCCAGAGGCTCCTGTCAGATTCTAAAGGCTTACAATAACAACTTGACAAGGTGCTGTAGTGTAGGTGGCTACAACAAAGGGCTGCAATGCATTTCGTATTTCTCTTCCTATAGAAATGTTTCAGGCCAAGTTGTACACATTTTGAACAATCTCTGTGAGTTGCCTGAAGCACTGAAGACTCTAGCTCATAGTTTTGAATTATAATCAATAGCATTTATGATCACACAGAGGTCCTCTTTACAGTTTTACTCTCAGTGACATAATGTGCCAGGTAATCAGGAGATGAGCAGGCAAATTGAAAAGGCATTTCTGATAAAAAGCCTTGCCAGAAGACTTAAATCTGTGTCTCACTCATCTCCCCCTTTCAAATATTGAAAAGGAGTGGTAGTACTACAAAGGGAGGCTAGACAGAAAAATGGATCCAGCCCTTAGCAGTGGGCCTCAGATGTCTCGAAAGACTTTTGGATGTTCTCGCAGGAACTCCTTTCCTTTGTGGCTAAACAGATTTGTTGATTACCCTCAGAGGCAACTGTGCACCATGCAGCAGAAATTTTCTTCTCTCATATTGCACGTCAGCTACTTTTTACTGCAAGGAAATTTTCACATTTACTTTGTTTGCCTCTGGTTTGTGCTGGAAAAAATTGGTGTCAGTTATCATGATTGTAAAGCTGAATCTGTTTAGGTAACAACTCAACATACAATCCAACAGAGGTTCAAATACTTTGGCAAAATGGACTTTTTGGAGATAAGTGTGCAACTTCAAACGGTGCAGTTTCATACAATTTTTACTGCCAGGTTCATTTGTTCATGACGTTAGAAATGAAAGATAGAAAATAGATTGAATTTTGTAATGTATTAGGTTATCAGTATGGAATTTTGATACCCAGCCCCACTCAAATGACTAGCACTGGCTAACACATTGACAGTTGGACCTACATGTTCACGCCTCCTGAAGAGCACTAATGTAGGGGGCGCTGTCATTGCAAAAACAACAACTAGAAGAACAAGCAAAGAAATATATTTTTAATTTCAGTTTGACTCCAAATTAACTTCAGTTGTGCTTAACTGTGTATTTTAGGTCATTATAATATAGCCAACTTTGTGTTTTCTCCAGGGCTTTACAGGCAAGAAAATAAATGATTTATGGGGCCATATTATAGGTTCATGAGACAATTGATGGTTGAACTGTATGCTGGGCCTAGGGAGGAGAAGAAAAGACATATTGTTGATTTTATTTTATTTTTTAATCTTCTCCAGCGAAGAGTTGATGAGGCGGTAAATTTCATTTACTGGTCTGCCTCAGACTTTATAGCTTTTGTGATTGAACTTCTGGTTTAGAAGAACAGCTTGTTATCAATTAAGAGCTCTCATCTGATACACAGTATAGTTTCAAATAGGTTTTCATTGACTAAATCAGAACAGACAAGGCCCTTCTCCACCTTTATCTGCCAACGGACACACACACTCGCACACACACACACACACACACACAATCTGTATTGTTTTCAATATTGCCTCTCGTCCACTCAGAAAGGCAAAGAGGGGTCAGTTGGAATCTAATGAACCAGCAATTTCATATGACAAATTGAGTCTCGATACCAAAAATTCAATTTAAGCGTGCGAAGGCTACGGTAGCTGAATGTCTACAGATGATTATGCCATTTCCCTGGTAGCCCATGAGACCTAGCTGATGAGATTGGATTTGAGGACACACAGATATGCAATGCTGGTAGAGACCCTATGTTATTCACTCACACATAACTTTTTTTTAATTATACTTTATTAGTTTCTTTCCAAATTTTATTTTTCTAATTTTATGTGTGTTTGTGTATGTGCACAGATAATATGTGTATATTATTATGCACTGGAAAATAGTCTGAGAATAAGTTGGTTTTAAGATTTATTGCTCAATAATCCCTGTGATTAAATCAAGAGCCACTTAGCTGAGGCTCTAGACATGATAAGAAGCTGTGAAAGGCCCCTTCTAAATCAAGTTATCAAGTAAAAACAATAGAAAATTGGCATGCAATTAATAATTAATATGCATTTTTTAAGAGAACATTATAAACATGCATTTACCAGCTCATGAGGTTTGTCAACTTTATTGCTTTTTATTGACTTGTTTGTAAGCGGCATTTGGGACACTGATGCAGACTGAACAGTCACAGTGGTGATGCAGCACCAACCTATCAAAGGAATACCATATCATGTTACATGATATGGGCACTTGCTTAATACAGGAGATCCCATCTTTTTGTTTCTAGCCACTATTGCTCATGATAGATGAGGTCCATTTGCAGCTTGAAGTCGTATTTCTTTGTGAGCTTTTTCCACGCCACTGCGAGTTAAGAAGACTAAAGCTTTCCATCAATGTAGGTTCCCCTGTAGGGTGGTAGATAGAGTGGAGATACAGGATGATGGTACAGATATGACCCCGGACCCTCAGAAACCTAAATGGACCAAAATTACATGCATTACTATGAATGACTATGATTTTCGAAGGTTAATCAGTCACTGTTGTCATGGTAAACTGTGGAGTGGTTGGCATCAGTGTGGATGGAGCTTAGCGAAGGGTCAGTTGAACACAATCATCATCAAAACATCAAATGATCTTTGGATTATTTGGAGGAATAGTGTTCACTCCTCTGGTAAAATTTCAGAGACTCAGCTGTACTATTTGCTGCTTTATTGAAATGCTAAGGTCACACGTCAGAAGGTCTGACATGTCATGCTTAGAGACACTTGGAGTATAAATTCTTGCTAAAACACAGGCTTGAGTCTGCTCCAGTATACATTAGGGGGAAGTCATCCTAGACACTCACATTTGCCCACTGCAGTTTCCGATCAATTTGACTTTGAAATTCGTCTGGAGAGAGCAATCAAATTTCCCCGGCAGGAAGAGCCGCGGATCGCTCTGGTCCCTGCGAGGTGACGGTGCTAACCACTGAGCCACCACCTGCTGTGAAAGAGTCAAATAACGTCTAAATCATTCTGGCTTCAAAACCTGAAGACTATCCTTTTTGATGTTTTCCTGACACAGCAGATAGGCAATCAAACAGCCATACGGTACATTGTGTTTTCAGAGGGGTCTCCCCTATGGACAGAAAGCTCACTGAACATTTTAAAGCACTTTAAAGAATAGGTGAACTGCCTGACCTCCACCTCCACAATTAGTTTTGCCTGATGCAGCTCTCCCTTGTATTGATCCAAACTCCGGCACAGGCGGAGAGGGAGTGAATGAATGGCTTTGCCTTGCTCAGTCCTCCTCATCTCTGTAACCATGTTCAGCCTTTTGCTTTTCTAGTTACATTTTAGAATTTGTCAATATGCATAACATCTCACCTACATTAGCAGTGAACATACCTTTTCCTGAGGATCCGGTCCTGATCGTACTGCGCCCTCCAGCTATCTTGTTGTCTGTTGTTGTTTTTCACACTCCTCTGGCTTCTACAAAGTACAGACCACTTTTGCGTCGTCTCTCACGGCTGTTTCTCTTCCAGTTTGTTTAATTGCATATTTTATTCAGCGATTCTCTTCGTTAGACCACAACACAGTGCAGACGCAGCACATTATGTGTTGACTGCTGGAATTGTTTTTTTTTAACTTCACCCTTCCACCCCATCACCTATAAAGTACTAATGCTCTTGTTGTAATGTAGCCAAGCAAACAGTGCATTAAGTCAGAGTCATTTTGGTGGGACTTTTTTTTGGCTGCAAAAGCTCAAGCCCAGAATCCAAAGGTATCTGCATCTATTCAATGTGAAGGATGTTATTGTGGAGAGCACACACTGCCTAGTTGACATTTTCTTGTTTGTGAGTCTCTCAATTAATAGAGAAAATGTCATTTTGTGCATGCAATTATTGCTAAGTGCTGGGTAAATAGATTTTCCTCATATAAACTAAATACCTTCAAAATTACTGGTTGAATTATCAGATGGTGCCATTAAATGGAAATCAACTTTTAAAAACATTCATCATTTTTAAATGTTGATTTCCATTTAGCGAACACTTTCTTTTGTAGAATCCTCCTCTGTGGTTTAAGGTCACATCTTTTTTGGTTCTGTCAGATGTCAAATTCTTTTCTTCCTTTAAAACTTGAACATCTAGTCGGTACCAAGTGAAGGGAAATGAACGCTCTATCGTTTATTTATTTATTTTTCTCAATCTCTCCTCTTTACCAGTGCCTTTTGGGAAAATGGATCATTCAAAGAAAAAAAAAAGAAGAAGATTGAGGCAACACAAGGTTGTGATAACTCATTTCTTTCACTGAGGACTTGCTTAAATCTGAGATAGGTCCAAGTATTTCCCAGCATCAGTGCGACAACATTAAATGAGTCAGTTGCATTTGACACATGAATGAATAATGAGTTGTCATTTGATTGAATGACATATTTAGACTTGGGCCGCTGATTAGGAAAGAGCTGTGATGATGACAAAAGCCCTCCAGTTGCATAATCACCTATGATTAGAATGCCTCTTCAGATGGCCTGAGGTTGTTTTGGCTTCAATATATGCACTCACTGAGAGAAAATAAAAGTTGGGTTATGATTAAGAGGGCACTTTAGATTTACTGTGAATTATAAATGTTGCTTCATGAGAGACAGAAAATGTTTTGTGATCCTAGTTGTTTTCATAGCCGGATGAAATCTGGATGGTGTTCAGGTTTTTCAGCATCTAATTTACACCTTTAGCTAGAAGTTGAATTTATTTTTAAACGCTCTATAATAGTCCAGTCAACAAGAGAACAGGGGCCATGATCACAACGTATCTAATCTTACCGCTAAGATCCTCTAAAAGGTTCTAAAGCTCCTTAATGAAGCTGCTGTGAGTCACTTCCTTCTCACAGATGAAGTCTTAAACTAAGACAAAGTGCAGGATCGACTTCTTTTGCGATTGATAGCACGCTTCGTGAATGTAGCCTGCTGGTTGACTGATGGTTGACCATTTGTGTCTCAAAAGCAAGAGGTAAAAAAAATGTTTCCACAAAGGAAAGCAAAAGGTCATTAATAAAACAACCAAATTATCAGCATTTGTCTGAGATTATGTTGTAATTTCACTGAGGTCCTGGTTGTGCATGGATCTGAAGAGGAGCCTGCACAGACACTGTCCCCCACCAGGGGGGGACAGCCAGCAGGGACACAGGCCTCTGCAGGCCTCCTCAGCAAGTGTCTGGCCACACCAGAGAGAAAGAGAAATGGGTGCTGGAAGGTTATTGACGTCGGGGCTACTAAACAGACAATAAGTTATCACAGTAGGTGCATGCATAGAACTGTGCCCACCCTGTGTGTACATATGAAGCATCACAAAATCATATAAGGCAGAACATTACTAAGAGTCTCATTCTCATGTGGCCATAAATTTGATTTCCAGTCATAGACCCAATTCAGTTCAAGCTAAACTCAACCATAAATGAGTACAATACAGTTTTCCTAAACAATACATTGTGTTTTCCTCCTGAATATGTTTGAATCAGTCAACCTTAATATCCAAGGGAGAATGCCAGTTGTTAATTGTGCAACGAAACATCATTAGCCTCCAGATTAGGAAGAAATGACATGATTTAGGTGCTTCTGTTTGATTTACAGTATTTACTTACTTAGTATTACACTGATTTTATTCAATTGTGAAATGAACTGATACCAGTTTGAATTGTTGAGTCGTAAGTCTGCTCTCCTTTATAACCTTGGAGTCATTAGCGTCACTTGATACAAATGATCACAGCATCTACTCGTCTGATTTTCGATGGTTGTTACTTGTTGAATTCCCCCCGTTCACAACAGAAAGGTCTGCGTGGATCTCCTCCAGCAACCACTTTTACAACTGTCCTGTGATTCAGTCATAGAGGCTTATAGAGTCCTTTCAACTGTGCCGAACTTCTCAGTGGTTTTGGAGCTTCCCCAAAAACACTCTCCCCTGCAGCTCTTGTTTTGTCTAAAGGACAGAATCTGGGGACAAAAAAAACAGAATAAAAGTTCGCCTTATGTTTAAGCTAATCTTCCTGCTGCAGTTTGAGTTTTATATATACATGCTGACAGGCTCTAAATACTCCAGAGAGAAAAACATAAATGCTCAGCAAATTACATCTAGACCTCTTGGACATAAAAACAGCTGCATCCTGGATATTGTTGCTTTAAGTGCTAATTTTCTGATGGAAGGTTAGGGAGGAAATTCTGTGTTTTTAGGTGGTTATCATAACCAGTGGCATCAAGTTAAAAGTCTGTTAAGTCAAGTGGTACAAACTGAAAGCTGGGTGTTCCTCAGTTTATGTGAAGTTGAAGTTAATAACTGCATTTGGCAGAGCAAAAGAAATACCTTTACTGGAGGCCTTTGCTGTAAAAGAGGGAGAGCTTGTCCTTTGTAGCTCTGATTGATCTTTACTGGAAATATTTCAAGCAGCAGCTGAAAGTGTCCCAGTTCTGGTCTCTAATTTTTGTTTTCCAATTATTTTGGAATTAAATTCATATTTGTCCTTACCGCTGTGACAACACATAAAAGTTGGATTACCCACATGAGACGGTTGTCATAATTTTGGTGCGACTTCACCTCGGTGGTGTAGCCATTAGCACGTCGCACGACCAGGCAACAATGGAAAATAAAAGCCGCACTGATTGGCATTCAGGGGGATTCTTCAATTTAGTCATGACAAGTGCGTTGCAAACAAGTGGGAGAAGCGCAGCAGCCAAAATGGATGTGACATTATTATTATTTTATTTTTTTTTGTTATTGTTACTGTGCGCACAGTTGGCTGTCAGTTTCTGTTGGTGTCAGGTACGGGTGACATCCTAAAATAAATACGAACAGTCAACCAGACAATGAGATGTGTTCGGAGCTGAGCCTCTGGTGGGAACGCAGCGTATGTGATGCTTTCTTCATAGCAGTATTTAAACATATGAGGTTTAATGTGACCAGAACAATACTCAGAAGCCTTATGGCACCTGCTGCTCTGTAATCAGTGCCACCGGACAGGATTAAGCCTAATTTAATGGGTGTGGAGTTAATTTGCTAGCACTGTCAGCTAGAGGTGTAGTCTGATTGGAAATACTGTGCCTGATCAGTGGGAAACAGTCAGATTTAGAAATATCTAATTTGTTCTTCTGTGTGACACCAAAGTAAACTTGTGGCTGACACTCCACCATGTCAAACTTGATCATTTTATTCTGAGAGATTGCAGCTATTTTGTTGATTATAACCTTTTGATGATTTCCCTACGTGGAAATATTTTTTTTCCTTCACCCAGTGACACATTGATTTTATACTGGAGCTGCCAGTATTGACAGTTAATACATCACAGGGCTGTGTGTGTGTGTGTGTGTGTGTGTGTGTGTGTGTGTGTGTGTGTGTGTGTGTGTGTGTGTGTGTGTGTGTTTTTGTGCGCTGACTTAAAACACTTCAGGCTACTTTTCCAATTCTGGAGACGAGCCAAGGTTCCCCAGCTATGTCGAGGCCTTAACTAAGTGCAGGGAGAAATCAAGCAAGGGTGAGAGAGGAGTGAAAGAGAGTAAAGAGAGAGGGTGAAAGGAGGATCGGAGGTGAAGTGTAAAATGGCTATAATTATGCTTTGATATTAAATTACCATGTATAATTGAAATAAAGTTAGCACCACAGTCTTCTCTCTTAATAGCAGCTGCACTGCTCAGTTCTGTTAAATAACCTGCTAGTTATTGCCTGTCCTATATGGAATTAGAAGTCAAACCATCATTACAAAACTCATCTACCCATCACTTTCTGTATTAGATCCAGGCTTCACACACTATGATTTTAATACTAGCCGAGGACTTAATTCTTCCTCTGTGTACACTTATGTGCAGCAAATAATTTAGTTAACACAGGATCCAACTCAGTGATGTGATTTTTACACGACTGAAAATGACTCTTGACTTTATTAATTGATTATAATTGACACAAACAATACAACTTTATTATAACAGTGGAGAAAGGTAAGACAGCTAATTAGATAACACATCCCACCTTGGGATCAAGTGAAGTGCTAATACATGTCACAATACTGAAGTCAAATTCCATTCGTGACTAAAAAGCACTGGTTGTAAATTGGCTCCAAAGTAATCAGTGAACAAGTGTTTCTCAGTTAGAACCTGATTAAGGATATGGATACACAAGCGGCTACGCCAAGCTCGCCAGGCTGCAGAACCGAACACGGACTGCTGAGGCCAGCTGTGGTTAGCGGGTTAGCTGCTTAACAGTTAACAATGGGCTGATATTAAATGTCTAAATATAGCACCTTTTAATGACGCGATCTGTATGATTCATCTGAATATCGTATGATTTCGTAAATATTTCATAAATGTGCTTATAGATATGAGTTATTGCATACATTAAAACTGAAGTATCTGAAGTCTTTTTATGGTTTAATTCACCCAGAGTATAAGATGCAGTTACAATAAGCTCTACCTCCACCAGCTACAACTTCAAAATGCTGTGTACATGATAATGCATCAGTAATGAAATAAATAATAGATATACTAATTCACTTTGACAGAGTCATTCTACATAATGAGAACGTATATTTAGTATAAGTCTATTTTGCTAAATCTTTGCAGGCAGAAGGATCTTAATACTTTTCCCACCACTGGTTATGAATACCAGAGATGGCTAAAAACAGAATTCTCTATGGCATTTTAATATGGGATGTCATGCTCTTTAAAGCCACTAAAAGTTGTTTTTGATTGCTTTGATGGCAGCCTGTCAATCTGGATGCACAAGCCAATCATAAAGAGCATGCACGAGTCACGAGAGATGAGATTTACACGTAGTTTAGAATGCACACACGTTGTTGCACTCAATAATAGACTTGTTTGAATTATGGTTAAGAGTATAAAAGAGAAAGAAAATGCTGACATGAACAAGTTTTGCTCAACTCTTTAAGAATCTAAGTGAATATAGCCTGAATTTATGTAGCCAGATAGCAGCTTTTAAATTAGAAGCAATCTGGAGGGGATAATTTCACACAAAAAGGAAAATGCTTGCATGCTGTAAAAATTGTGCTTATGGCAATAAAGTACAGCACAGTGCCTGTAATGCACAGTGTACAGCTGGTCAGGCAGTTTCTATAAAAGACTTGTGCACTCTGGACAACTGTGCAGTACTGAGGCTTGTTTTTATTTACTATAAGTGTGTATTTAATTTTCTTGTTCATGGAATATGGATTACATAAAGAAAAATTGGCTTTATTCTTAATATGTTGAAATGTTGATTGCACTCAAGCAGGCTGCAGCATAAAATCCACAGAGACAAAATCAAGACATTACAGAGGTATTGTGTAACATGTCACATGGCCAAAACTAGTGGACAGTGTCCAAAGTAAACTTTTATAGTAATGCATCATGAAGGCAGACCTTGTTTAACATTTCCACACCTCTACACTGCAAGAGACTCTGTCAGAAGAAGAGACTTCACCAGAACTGCAGATGACCTTCTGTCCTCTAAGGAATAGACCCAGAACAAAAACAGGGATGTTGGTTAACCACGTTTGCCAGCAGTGAATCTGACATGAAAATTCCATTGCTCAAAGCACAGCACAGGCTGCCTGGCAGTGTTTATTATTATTTTTTGGAACATATACATTTTTTAACTTGCCTAGAGCCAACAGAATACTTAACAAATTGCAAGTCTGTTTTTGCTGATGCCATGTGTTTTTCAATTAATACAGAAGCGTAAAAACGGCATTAAACTTATGTAACATGTGCATTTTCTTTACACAGTGTGTATAATGCTGTTAAAAATATACTATCAACAGAGGTATGTTCCTCTACCTAGTACAGTCATAGTGCTTTGTGTGGGTTTCATTGTGTTGATAAAAAAGTCAGACTGGAATATTTGTAGATCAGTGATTCATTAGAAGGGACGTGGAGTTGCTTTCAAGCTCTGAGTGCATGAGATGATACATAAGTATGTACTGTATCAGGGCATCAGTGCCACTGACTGGAAAGCATCGGAACTATGTACAGTGGATGAACTGCATGAACCACAGTCAACATGAGCTAAACATCTAGGTTACTATGACTGACATGTGGGCTGATTGTTCAGAGTGTGCGCACGTGTTCATGCATCACTTGGCGGACTGGTTTTGTTCTTAACATATCCTGTTATGACAGGAAACTTCTTTATGTTGCGTCAGTATCAGATGTTGCTTGAAGCGCCGCTGTGAACATTTTAAATCTAATATTAGTGTTTTTTTGGTTTTTTTTATTTGAGATTTCCAGGTTAAAACCTCCTTTGACACTTTGACAGGTGTTGATTGTCAATGAAGGGTTATCCAAAGTTGAACTTGGCTCAGATTTTGCAGCCACATAATGGAACCTCATTTGGCAATACACTGCCTCGGCCAATTAAATACATACTAACACACATTCTAGCTAGATTACTGCATAGCTGAAGGCGTCTTTCTGCTGTTTACCTTGTGGCCTTTAAGACAGAGGATGAAATAACTGCTGCTGTGATACGTTTCCACAGTTTTTTAAATCCTGTCCCATAGTACTGTATAATGCTGTTTATCGTGCTGCACAATCATCATACATCTTATTACTTGTACCTGCAGCCACATGCCCAATCTAATAGCTCATGGGTTTTTATGTCTGTTTAAAGAAACGTTTCACATTCTCCTCATGTCTGTGCAGTAAATATGAAACTACAGCCAGGAGCTGGAAAACAGCTACCCTGGCACTGTCCAAATCCTGCCTACCAACACTGCTTAAGTGTTAACACATTGTATCTCATTTGTTTAATCTGCACGAAAATGAGGTGTAAAATTATCATTTGGCCATTTTACAGACATTAATGTGCTTGACTATTTCTTGGCTGAAATTGGTAACTTGCTGGAGTCCATGCTAGGTTCCCAGCAACTGGTCCATGAAGGGTGTTTTATTTCATTGAATAAACTTAACAAAAGAAAAAGCCTACAGCCTTCTAGCACATGGTATGTTTTGCTGAACCATGAATTACAGCCCAGTATTATTAAATCCATCTTAGACATGTGATCATTTTCCAATTTGAATTTGGTTTTATCACATAATCACTGATTTTTAAAGCAAGACCGTGCAAGTGACGATTACAAGATGATAGTGTATGCTACAGTGTTGTGTAACAGCACAAATAGATAAGAGTCGACATGTCAGTGAACACTCTCAGTAACATCAGCAACACAGCTATCTGTGTAATGGTAGCTAACATTAGCCATCATAGGCAACTGGTCATACCAGACCAAGTAACACTGTAGCAGGAAAACTCCTGACTCCACTGAACTCAGCAATGGTGTGTTTAATTGCAGATGAATTTAACTTTTCATTTGTGAGAGAATAACTGTTTTTTCTTAATCAAAACGAAAAACATTGTCAGTTTAATATTAGTAATTTGTCAGACTTTCCATTAAAAACCTAGTGACTGTATCTTCAATAGACAGCTCTTTGGTTTCTGTTGTATCCCTGCATTCATGCTTCATCCCATCAACCCAGGCAGCGACACAGTGACGTTAGACACAGAAAAAAGTAACTGTTTACATGAGCTTGTTGTTAAATTGATTCCAGTTGCAGAGAAAACATAAAAAATGAAATCAATATTTGCTGTGCCATAAATTGCATACATATGTCCACTTTTCCTAACCTTCCCTCCAGAGGGAAAAACGACTTCAATCAAGCGCTGTCTCTGTTGACACACGGATTGACAAGTCACAGTGTCAATCATGCCTGCAGGTGACGCTGTTTGCAGGAAAGAATGATAACAAATTAGCATCTGTCAGAGGTTGTCAGACTGAGTGCCACAACGCTGGGTCAACAGCTGCCGGCTATGTGATTAAAGTGGCTGCCAAGTTGATGCAAAAAAAAGCCTCAGAAAATAGACTGCGACTTAATTAGAAATGCATTACCAGCAGATCACTTCTATCCTTGGTGACAAAACATTTTGTAAACCATTGACAGAATTATTCTTTATTCTGTTTAAGCTACGGTATCAGTATTTATTACAACTGCTCTAAATCTGAATAACAAATTAGTGCTCCTCTGGCTTTGAAAGTGCACATAATTACCAGTTTTACTTTGGCAATGTGACTTGTGGAGGAAAGAAAAGTAAATCTTTTGTTGGATTTGGAAGCAGCTGAAAAAATGGAGAGCTGAACCCCATTCTTGGGATGAAACCAAACATGCACAGACAGCAGAGAGCGTGGCTGTTATGATCCTTTAAGTACTGCTTAGAAGTGACTGACAGGCATAGAAATTACCTACTTTAATATACCTCCTTGCATGCAAGAATGCATCCTTGTGCGCTTTCAATCTCATCCATACATTCACCTTTTGATGGAGAGCAGATTCCATGATTCCCTGCTGAAGCTGATACTTATCGTGACCGATTTCAGGGGCCCATGCCTGGCTGGTCACTCCTTTTGTCTCCCTGTCACTGTGTATCCATTCCCCGTCCCCTCTCTCCTCTTCTCGGTTTCTGTGTTCAGAGGTCAGAATGTAATCAATGAGACGGTTTTGATGTGCAACTCTAAGTGCAGTAATTAAACGAACATACGTCTTGACTTGTCATGTAGCATTTTTCAGTATATTTAATTTCATAGTGCCATTTGAATTCGAAGTGCAACATTTCACAGATGATCTCCTCAGATCTAAAGTTGAGTTTCTAGCCCTAATGTATGTGCGATCGATAACACAAGGAGCTGCATTTTAAGTTTGTGTGTTTCTGAGATATGTAGCGATCGATTGGTTTGTAGTGTTGACACATTGAGCTGCTTGTCCGTGGTAATATTTCATGGCCAAATGTTATTTTCTCTTCAAATTGACTGCTTGGAAATATTAAGTGCCACCTTGAAAATCTTGCTGTCTGTCCCGACAGTGAGTCAAAAAGTCTTCTTTTTTAAACTATTTATTTATTTTATTTACCTTGATTGGACAGCCAAAGAAAAGAAAATACATACATTACAAATTGTTTATTCAACATAAATTGTTGCTGCAGACAGATGACATCTAACTGGAATCAATGTTAGCCATTTTTTTCTCTGTTTAAAAAGGGAGAAATGTAGCGAGCTGAGGCAATGACGACTGCAAACAGATGAGGAGTGAGTGCGATCAATAACGACACGCCAAGTGATGTCAGGGGTAGTCTCATCAAGGTCTTGTTCCCTGGCAGCTTCTGTTTTGGTCAGTGTTGGGGGACTGATGTGTTGGAGTGGTGTCATTTAACATTGAGATATGACCTTTAAGGTTTGTTACAGGACCTATAACAATCCTCTAAAGGCCGTCTGGTGAAAGTTCACCAGGCTTGTTAGTATCTAAAAATATAGATTGTTGAATGTTATCATTTTAACTGAAGTATCAAATGAACAAAAAGGTCTTTCACAGACATGTCACTCAGCTGCCGGCTACATTGTTGAACCCGGAGGAGAAGAATAGAAGTTAAAATTAGACCTCAACCCCACATTCCTTTTCACTGGCTTGCCAGCTGATTAGATAAATGTATGGTACCACCCCTAAATACAGGATGACTCGTCAAAAATATCATGTTTTACAAGAAAAGAAAATCTACACATATTTAACATGTAACAAGTGATAAATGACCAATTAACACTGGGACTCAGGATTAAGACTTGGAAAATGTGTTTTTCATTCTGTCTGTAAATGTATTTCAACCATAATTTCAATGCAGGGGTTAAAGGGGCTCTTGAAACCGAATTCTTAAACTGTTGTGAACCACACAGGATCCATAGAGAGCCAGACAGAACCTTCACCATCATGAAATAGCCAAATTGACATTTTAATGCTTGCCGTTCAGTAATAGTTTAATAGTTTTAATAGTTTAAAACCTACAGCCAATTTAGAGTCACTAATAAACTTGCATGTCTTAGACTGTGGGAGGAAGCCAGTGTTTTGAAATCCATAAAAAACTATATTTGTGGTTTTAAGAACCAGAAAACAATCTCAATTTAGTTTTACATCTCCTCTCTCAGGCTTCTCTCTGGAGCTCTAGTAACAGCAGGTCGGTGCATGAATGCAGCTGACTGTTTTCTGACTGATCAAATAAAAAACACCTAGAGAAACCAAATCCTGCAAGGCTGGACAGTGGGTCCAACAGTGGGCTTGGGGGAGCGTTGACTGCTTTGTTGTGACATCACAAAGTTCCAGAAGTCCTGACGGCTGGTTTTAAGGCTCAGTTTCTGAATACAGGCTGTGTGCATTTCTCTGTGGACTGAGGCTTTGATACTTTAACAGTATTAATATAGAACCTAGACCTGTTTTATAATCAGACAACACATGGACACCTGCCTTTATACAATATGGAACCTTTAATACGTGTTAAAGTCAGACTTTGTGTTTATGAAAGATTTCTTTTACCCGTGCTTTACTCTTACTCCTACATAAAGTCCAGTGCTCCAAAGTTTAGGAAACAAGCCAGACTGATCCTTCAAGTTAAACTGACGGACGCCGTATTGATGATAACACAGTTATAGACAAAATAAAGCTCGTACTGGAGGGAGACAAACAATAACTAAAGACATCACACTTAATTGTGCCTTCCCCCCGCTCCCCCCTCCACTTTTGGTTTCATCTCAAGCACTCCACTGAGAAAATATGCATACAGTCTGGTAAGAATATGTCGATTGCTCTGCAGTGATTCATACGAGCAGAGCGTTTTTAATCTTTTGTAGTGAATTAACAAAAAAAGTGCATTAGCAGGCATTCATTATGCAAGGCAATGACTCAGAAGTAATGTGCAAAATCACCAGGACTTTGCAATCCATTATTGTGACTAATTTTCACACTGGGTGAGCAGCAAAGAGTAGAATAGAATAGAATTAGGAATAAGATGGTCTAGACTTGGCCTGTATTTAGCAGTCACATGGAAAGACACACACACACACCTTCAAGCTATCTTTCTATGAATGTCTTTTTAGCAAAAACATGTCACATTGTGTCACTATTCTTTAAAAGCAGTGCTTCCATATTGTGTGATCTGATGTGCTGTGTGTGTGTGTGTGTGCGCAGATACGTACTGTATCTGAGTTTGTGTGTGCCTGCGTGCGATTGATTCAGCGTTCACATTTGTTCACTGTCATTTATTAGCAGAAGCAGACTGCAGCTTCAACCTGCTGGAGGCAAAGGGAGCTATTTAAAGAAATCAGAGCCACACCAAGTCTCTAAATGAAGAAAGGGGTGAATGAGGACAAGATGAGGACGGGAGGGGTGGTGGTGGGGGCAGAAATGGAGGCACAGAGGGAAGGAAAATGACAAGGCGGAGAGGGGGAAAAAAAGGGAGGAAATTACAGAAGTCAAGAGAGAATGGGGAAAGAGATGCTGAGAGAAGACGGGAGTGGAGGGAAGTGTGAGCTGCAGAGTGCTGCTCAGACAAGAAAGGTGCGAGGGTCACGGAGGGAGAGAGATGGAAATTTGGAAAGATGGCAGGCAAGGCAAACTACCGGAGTGAGTGAGCATGATGTGAAGGATAGAGGGAGGTAAACAAGCCTCACTTTGAACTGAAGCAGAGGGAGGTATAAAGGAGAAGTAAGTAGAGAAAGGGAAGGAAAAGAAATACAGAAAAAAGGCGGGATTGAGAGAGAAAGAAAGAAAGCCACTTAGAGGATCTTTGATGTCAAGAAAGATGTTCAAATCAAGCTTAACACCTATGTAATTAACAGGCTTATGTAAAGCCAATGAACATCAATGTATTTGTCGTAACCTTGTTACGACATATACATTCACTGACTCGTGTTAAACACAGGTAGGAAGATAATATATCTAATAGATGTAGTGTGATAATCTGTTTTTTTTCTACAACAACAACAACAACAACAACAACAACAACAACAACAACAACAACAGTGAACCATAAAGGAAAATGGTCACTGTTTTGAAGTGTGGATCACCTTACAAAAGCTTAAGAATTATTATTATTGAAATAATTTTTCAATGTCCTTCATTATGCTATTCATTTAAGCTATTTTAATGGTGCCAAGGGCCCTGGTAGATGATGTGTTTGTTTTTTCTAATTTAAAAAGACTCAGCTCTCAAGCAATAGAAGAAGAAGAGAAAAATGTCAACTTATAATATCAGAATTTTTATGTTTTTAGTGGATAGAGTGATTCAGATCATTTGAGCCTGATGAAGAGAGCACCTTTGAAACATCACCCAAAGCATAATATGAAATGCAGTGAATTCTGCTTGTTTTGCGTCCTGACAACACTTCCCTGTTTGTTTGGCATTGTCAAAATGCAGCTCCAAAACTACTGAAGCCTTTGTCAGCAACAAACGAGACCTCGAGCCAGAGAAGAAATGGGGCGTTTTGTTTTATTTCATTTATTTTTTTTTTCTTTTTGAACTAAAGCTGCAATTAAGCCACGTCTGCTTGTTTTTAAAGGGGATTCAAATGATGGTGTGCCTCACTGCCCCCAGATATAATGTGATTTAACTGGCTTCGTTTTAGCAGCAAGATGAGAAATTGCCCCCGGTAGCTGCAAGACGAATTCCACTGAAAGTTGTAGGAAAGTATTGAGTTCTTTGAATTGTCGTGTAAGGAGGGATTGAATAGGACCCATTGATATGTTCTTTATTTTGTTATTATTTCTACAGACGTATGTTTTGTTCCTGTATTTTGCAAAGTCCGTCCTCTTCGTTCAATTTGCTACGCTCCACATGATTGGATTTTGCCACGAGGCAGAAATAAGTGCCAGAACTGTTTACTTTGGAGAATTGATGATTGAATTTGCTCAGATTTTCAGCCCTTTCAAAAACTGCTTGGTCTGGCAGAGGAGAAGAGAAAAATATACAGTTACCTGCAAAAAATTATCTCGCATTACACCCTCTTATGTGTTTGTAAGAGTCAGACCAAACCTAACGCTGGGCTTCTTCTGAAAATGACAAGTTTACAGTGTATTTTTAGATGTTCTTTTAAGCACTGCCTCAGTCTATAGGAGCGTTGTTTGCACAATCTATAACTACGGCACCAACTAATTAAGCAGCCATTAAGATAACAAGCCAATGCAGTGAGATTAATGAGAGACTGTTTCAACACTGTGCTGCCGAGTGGCCAGGCAAGGCATCATGAGCAAACTCTAATGTGCAAAAAAAATGACGCCATTATATTTATGTGATGATACTTTGTGATGCTCAGCGGGGCAGCAGTGCACACAATTTGTCGTGCAAATGTGAGATGACATATAAGGTGGAAAACATTCATTTTGTTTTGTGTTATTTCATGGTTTGACAAGTGGAAATCCGAACTACTGACCCATAGCTTTGAAAGCATAAACTCAAAATCACATTTGGTGTGGACCTCATAGAGAAAAGTGACACTATCTTTCTTGAATCATTGTCAGATTAAGTTTGATAAGGTGATGAAACATGATGTAATTGAAATTACTTTTAAAGTTTAAACTTTTAAGTTGTATCAGTATGAACCGATGTAAATTCGACCCAGTTCTTCACCTATGTCCTGTATTATACCAGTGGTGGTTTTACAGGCTGTTGCAGATTAAAAGAAATGCAATGATAAGGAACTGTAATTAACTTCATATGTTCTATTAGATTACTCACAATACAATACAATTATGCCACATTCAATAATAGTCCAGGATAAGATAGTGGAGGCCGAGAAAAGAGAAAAAGTGCCTGTAGAATGAGAGAAATCGAGGCAGGGAGAGTAAGACAGTCAAGACTCTAAGCCAGGGAAAATCAATATTCTCGAGCAGGGTCAAGGGATTAGTAAAGGGCCACTGACACAGTCCTGGGAAGAAACCTTTAAATGATTAAGAAAATGAGAGTGAAGTTGCAAAAGTGTACAAAAAACACAGACAAACACAGGAGGCTTGCCAAGCTGGGGTTCCCCTCACAAAAAGAGCCCACACTGTACTGAGCTGAGATTTGATAATCATGTCCCACTTTGTTATAAATGCCGTCCCACTTTTGACAAAATGAAATCTGCTTTTTGGACTACAGGGAAAAAGCGCCTATGTCACATCTATGAATACAATACCAACATGGATGCTTTGGATTTTGTATAGGGTCGTGTATTGAGCGGATATAGCTACAACATCCACAGTGTGTTCCAAAAGTAAATGAATCTTGACCTCATGTGGCTCCAGTGCACAGCAGTGTTGTGACATTGAGTGTAAAGGCCTGTTTTGCTCTGCTGCTAATTGTAAGGCTCAGATGTTATTCTTAGTCATTCCACTGCACTTGAAGGCACACAATGCCTTGTTATAACATAATTAATACACGTTGGAGGCATCATTAAGAGTCTAATTTAATCCATCTGTCTGCTGGTGATTGCATAGAGCCAGCTTTGGAATAATGAACATTTTTTTGTGATTTAGATACATAATACTTTGATAATATTGTCCCACTATATTCAGCTATTAGCATATCTAAAGGTGCCTTAAAACACATTTCAAGATACCACTGAGCTGAAGTTTCTCTTCAAAAAATGATGTTAAGGTTGGACACAGAGGACACACACACACTTACATACACACAAACATCCTTCAGCAAACCAACAACCCCCCCCAACAAGCGGCTGTAATAGGACAGGATAGGAGGATTAGAGGGACAATCTTGAAAGGGCTTTTTAAATGGCACCCATGGGGCTGGCCAACAGAGAGTTACAAAAGGATTATGGGAGTCCACTGGATTTGTCCAAACTGGAGGGTTACAATGACGCTGTTAACTACAGCTCTTTATTTGTTCTGTCAGGATTTCTAAATCCAAGTGTCAATTGATTTTTTTATAAAAAAAAAAAATATATATATATATATATATATATATATATAATAAAAACACCAATAATATTTATATAATGCATGGTGATATCATTTGTTACAACTCTGCATTATTTTTCCCACACCACCTAAACTATACCCTCCAGTCATTGACTCTCATCCTGCTTCATCCCAGCTGTTGGTTCTCTTGCACCTGGCACCACCAGGTGTTTAGTATCCATACTGTGAACAAGGTCTGTGTTAGCTGGGTGTTATATCCACCTGTCTTTTAAAAGTCTCAGTCGACACCTCTGTATATAATAAATACTATCGTTTGCATTGCGCCTCTGTAAGACCTGGATACGTACACACTTTGTTGAGGCAGCCACATGCATCTGTGACAACCTCTAGAATGAGACTGCATCATGTACTACATCTAGTCCAGTGATGCTGCATTGTCATGTGAATCAGTGTCCACTTCAATCTGTCTTTAAGACCTTTCGTGTCTCTGCTTTTATTGTGAAACAGCAGCTGCAGGACGTTTGCTTTTACTTAAAAAAACTTAAAAACATAGAGAGCAATTAGAGAGTCTGACATCAATGAGATAAAATTGCACTTAATTACATTCATGAGAATCCAGTGGGACAGCCTGCCACTCCAAATAAAAAATACTAATAAAGAGGCAGTTATTGAATGAAACATTGAAAGGCTATTGCAGGAAAAATGTCAACCATAATTGTATCAAAAATGGGGTTTGATATAGTGAAAGTCTTGACTGGTATATCTTTCAAGGAGTGCTTTAGTTTCCTTATATTAACCTTATCTTAACCAGACTTTACTTTTCATACCTGCAATGTTTCCCCAACATGAACAATACCATGTATTATAGAAAGAAATCATTTTGAAAACAATGGTGCTTAAAAAAATGTTGTCATGAACATAATCCTATGTTCCAAAGGATTGTCTGGCTACAGGGTTAATACAGTATGAATTATTCCCTTCTACATTGCTGCATAAATGACTTTATCTGCCACCAAAACAGCAGCAGGTGGTCATGCAAAAGAACAAAAATAGGAAAAAAGGAACAAGCTATGGTTGATCGAAGCAAAAAATGAATCACAGTAACCCTAATGAGATGCGACAAAGGCGTGAATAACTTCCTCTGTGTCCTCAAGTGACACGCCGGAATCTGATTTTAGCGATATTCCTGAGATGAAAGGAGCCTGACTTAGTAACATGCAGATTGAAATGCAAAGAAGAATTGAAATAAATGCCACGTCTTGGATACTTGGCATTACCTGGACAGATAGGGAGCTCAGGGATTGGGACAGATGATGATTAAAATTTCTGTCTCATCAATTTTCAGAGCAAAAGCATCAACTGTGCGAGTCGATGTCAAGGAGAAAAATGGGGATTATAGTAGGTTTTGTCAGCATGGTTTGGTCAAAGGCACTCCCTCAAATATTATTCAGATTTTACATGTGTATTCAATCTTGGTGCATGTGTTGAATACACATGCTTTTCTTTCAGCCACAGTATTAAATTGCAAACTTAACAAGCACCAAGGGGCTTGTTTCATTGTTTATTCCTTCCCAAGGACAACCCCAACTTGATGATATTATCCATGAAGTACTTTGCCATCTTTGTTTGATCCGTGTCATATTGAATAAATTGCCTGTAATAGACCGCCAGTTGTCTCAGTGAAAGTCCTCCACGTGTGTGAGCTCTCGCCTCACACACATGAACACACAAACTCGGCTAAATCCCGTGAGGGAAATTAGCGAAAAGTGTACATGTTGAAACATGAGGGCGAGCGTGCCAAGGACAGAGTTTAGCTGTGCTATTTTACATGGCGTGAGGCTAATTTAATTGACAATGGCGAAGAGACTGTTCGTAGTTTTTAATAATGCATCTGCAATTCAAATATATATAGTGAGCTGCCACTAAATGAGGATCTTCCTGCGTTGCTAAATTATGTTCTTCCTGTATCTGTGCTGCCCTTTCTAACTCATGCTGGTTGCATGTTGAGGAGCCCATAGAATTATCCCTATGGATTATATTACTACTATTATTGATATAATGACTATAATTATGTACTTTTTGCATATTTCTATATTTCTTTCTTGACACTGCAGCCACAGGGCTTGAGTTCACCACAGCTTTCACATTATTAGATAATGTATTATTCTTAATAGGCCCGGGTATGATTAATGAATAGTGTATTAGCTGACAACAACCCATATCTATTTATTGCAACATGTGACCACCTGCAATTAAAATAGTGCCCCACAATCAAGGGCACAGGATCTACTAGTTTCCAGAGTCGTGCTCAGAACACCGTTGACTGTAATTACAGAACAGCTAAGCCATGGCTTAATTAGAGCTGTGCACTGTGAGTGTGTCAGTGGTAACTAAAGCACTTCAGCTCTCTGAAATCACAACGCTTTCAGCCACATGTTTACGCTGAAGTGAGCATTTAGAGTGCGAACAAATTCCCCACCATCTTGGGAGCCCTAGACTCTAATAACAGGGTGTGTGTCAGTTATGATGAACCTACAGCTGTGGTGCCACTGATCAAGTGATATACTAACCACATGGACGAGTGCTATTTAATGTCATCCAAAGGATAGCTCTCCTAGAGAGGCCTCAGTTGATAGATGAAAAGGATAATGTGGACTTTGCTGCCTGTCGTTTGAGTACGCGCTGCAGTATTTATGCCTTTCACTGCAATTCCCTACTTGTTTATTTCAGTTTAGTCTAAAATATGAAAACATCATCATTATGCATTGACCATTAATTAAAGAGCCTAAATAGGATTTATAATTAGAGTACAACTTGCAAAGTGTGACATTTGAATTTATAATCTTGTTGGAATGATGCACAATCTCATCTTGTAGCAAGACAAATAAATGCACTTCAGAGAAATTTGTTTTGGACAGTACACTGCACATAAATAGAAACAACAAATATGAATGCCTAAACAATTTACACACTGATATTTAGTCTCTGCTTTGCATGCTGAGCAAATGTTTAACCATGCATTGCAAATACAAGCAAAGCTTGTTTTTACTAATGAATCATTGTTATGAAATGTTGTAAAGCCCAGCCGACAGTGCCTGGCAGAAGCTGCTTCCATTCAAATAAGGAAGATTCAGGACTGGGTGAAGGGCTGTGCGATCCATAATTCACAGCATTTTACTGAATAACCCAAGTGATCTCAGGCAGGCATGGCAGGTGGGCTTTTCTTTTTTCTTTTTTAAGGGAAGGAGATGTCTTGATTGGGGCGATGGAAGCAGTGAAATATGAATATTGAAAAGTGAAATATTTTCCGTTCAGCAAGCTTAACGTGTGGTTTTGACTTTGGAGGAGTAGTCTATATATTTATATATGTGTGTATATAGTATATAGGCTACTTATCTGCATATGTATGTGTGTACAGGCCCAACAGGATTTGTCATGGTGCTCTGTTTTAACAGCACAGCGTATACAAACGTAAATAAAACTGTCATCACAAACAAAGCATTATTTATTTACATTTAATAATTAGAGCACAATAATCACTCAAAATCAGCATCTCTCTCTCTCTCTCTCTCTCTCTCTCTCTCTCTCTCTCTCTCAACCATGAAAAGCAAGCACAGCGTGGCAGACAAACATTGCTCTACACGATTCAGGCGTCAGTATGTGACCTGAGTGTCTTTTTTCATGAAATAAAATAAATGAAATATTGCACATGAATGTTTTTACAGATAAGGAGATCCAGTCAAATGGGTTGCGGATCCAGCAGATATGAAGCTTTTTACTGTACACATTTATCTGTAACTATTTTAATAATGGATTAATAATTTGAATTCATTTCACAAATATAAATTGTGTACATAATTTTACTCATAACAGATTGTACACGGAAAAAGAACAGAACCAAATGTAGTTTCAGATACCGTGAGAAAGAAGTGCATAAGTAGACGCTTCTGACTGTTAAAAGATCAATAGAACAAGAACATTTGGCATTTAATTTGACTTCAAAATGGGAATCTGTTATTTTAACAGAAATATTCAACACAGGAACAACAGAAACAAGAAGAATTCCTTCAATAATCTTCACAGTGAAGTGAAGGAGCGGCAGCCTGCAGCGCTCGCGACCTACACGTTGTCTGGGGACATGATAGTTTCTATGATCGAATGATGTGATTCAGGCAGCCTCATACCCATTATTAGAGACACTGACTCGGGTGACCTTTTCATTGCAGTTGAACATAGTGAATGTTGGCAGGTACGGTGCACACCAATCATTAGTCAGTTGCGGTGCGAGGCTGGAAGAAGCCACGTGTTTCCCACCTATAAAACCTTTCCAAAACTGTATTCTGTATCCAGAAATACATTTCAGAGCAGGTTATATACAGTACCATCTGAGTGCTGACATAATGGTGTGCTATACCACTTACTAAGGAGTGCTAGTCCTTTGCCACCAGCTGGAATAGGTCGTCGCCTGTAAAATGCCAACTGCATCATGTCCTTTGCAGCGTTTTACCTTTCATATTTAAACTCTAGTCGGCCCGGGTTCAGTGTGATGACACAACCAGAGGGAGCAGTAAAATCAATAAAAATCTCATTTAGATAAACTGACAGGTAAGGCTTCCCATCCAGCCGCCATTGTGGTGTGCATATCGCGCATTACTGCTGCTCAATGCATCTTCGCGTTCGATATCTTATGAGTGATGATGCTTGAAGTCGTTTAAGCCAGCTGGAGGTAGACGAAAGTGACAAAAAGGTTTGAAGAGGCTTGTGGTGCTGCAAACGACAACAGAGCGAGGGTCTATAAGAAAGAAGAGCAGCTATTTTCCCTCTTTTGTTGCTACCAAAACATCATTGAAATTACATTCCATAATAAATCATTTAATTCAGATCTAACAACTGCATCAGTCAATTGGTAATCACATATTGAGCTTCAGTAATTTTGTCACACTCAACTGCCGCAAGTTATTTGCTTCTGATATTAGACCTTCTCTTTTAAAAATGCCAGGTCTTCTTTAGATTTTTAGCCTCAATATTCTCGTTTGAATAAGACATATTTTTTCCACTCCAACAGCACCTTTATATTATTTCACTCTTTCATATTTCAGGAAGATTGGTTAGTAATGTTATTGGTGTTGCAGTATGATATCCATCACTTGAGGTTTATTAGGGTTTTATGCTGCGTAGGTGGTAAAGGTTTACCACTTGTAATACTGTAAACAAATGACATGTTTGACATAGTATAAGAAGAGGTAATTTGTTTGACTACGTCTTTGTATAGGTCAGGACACTATATTATTTCACACACGTGCAGTACATATTGATCTCGCCATAACTTATCTCTCATATGCAGTGGACGCCTGAGGCCCGTCCTTCATATGTGGATAAGCAAGTTATCCAGATGTTGATGACTGGACATGAGTCTGGGTTTTTTGGCTCTTCATAGCTGGTTTAAAATCCATCTAAAAACCTACAAAAAGTGCAGTGACGTCATGAACAGGATGTTTAAGGGTGAAGCATATGTTAACAAATGGTTCCGTTTCTTAGGTTTAGGATGAAAGTGTTTTATTATACTTCTGACTGCATGAGAACATTCAGGTTGTTGAGAAAACACAATGATCTTTTTGTGTAATGGTCATAATTGAATAATGAAGAGTGACTTCTACTTATGCATCATAAAATGTAACAGAGGAAATGTTTGTACACTAAAAAAAGAACCAAACCAAATGTAGTTAAAGAAACTGGGGGAAAAAATACACAAATAAAAGATTCTGGCTGTTAAAAGACCAATGGAGCCAGAACATATGGCATTTAATGTGACATTAAAATGGGAATTTTTCATATGAACACGAAAACTGAATGAAATGATTAACTGCAGAACTCACTTCACTGAAAATTGTTACTGCAATAAAAGCTGCTTTTTGGAAATTTTTTAATAAGGTTTAATTTTCATAATAGGCTTATAATTATCACTCAAAAGTCAGGCCATTGCATGACCATGTGGCAGAGCCTCACCAATCATACACCAACATCACTCTCGGTTCAACCACATTCACTGGTATTATTTCCAGTTTAACAGTGATGGAAACAGTGGAAATAGCTTCACACCAGCCGTGTAGTTATTACTACATTATTTCATGAGCACTCAGCTCTCGTGGGTTGGACTACAACCACTATCAAACCTGCTCATCATTTTGATCTCAACTACACACCTGTAAAGTTTTGTGGCTGAATGTTGCACAGTTGTGACACTATTGCGGTGACAAAATGTGTCCGCAGACAGAGAGAAATAAATAAGTAAATACTCAAATAAATACTAAAAACCGCCTCTGTGGTTCTTGCCACACTTGCTGTCTCCAGGACCATATTTTGCCGTGATGACAGCAGCCACACTGTTGTCAGCTGAAAACAAAATGACCTCTGGGAGAATGCAGCAACACATAAAATGAGATTTGTGTCCGTCAATCTATTGCCTCACTGCATGAAGGAATTCCCAGCTCATATGATCAGCAATCACACATCACATGAATGCTGATCATACATTCAATTCCCTACTCGTGTTTACCTTTAATTCAAAATAAGAGCACTAGAAAACGTCATCGAGGTTTAACAAATCAATCCTCACACTGCGTTCAAAGAATCAAATTAGCTGAATGATAATTAACGGGATTATTTTAGCCTGATGACAGCACATTAGGCTGAATTAGTTAAGCCACATTTGATCTGTTGTCCTGTGGGGGTGCTGCTGATGCTCTGTAGAGTTTGGTTGTGCAGTTGTCACATTGTGGTGGATGGTGGCAGTGCAGGTTTCTGTGCTTAGGTGGTAAGAACTGGGCATTTGGGACCACCCATTTGGCAATATTTCCTGTTCTCAGCTCAATATTGTAAGTTACTGCGTTTACACTGGACAATTCTGTAGAGTCTGTCACATCCAGAGCCATTGCAGGAAGCAAGCCCTTCATGCAGTGAAGCAGATAGTAAAGGGGTAGAGCCCACATAATGAAGAGGTAAACTCTGGTCCAGATTTATTCTGGGAGATTTCAATGCAACTTGATGGACCATTGCTATCATATCGCCTCATCTGCCCACTTTCAGCTGCTCTCAGCAGCATTTAGCAAGGTTTTTATTCGAGGTAGGGACTCAGGTTGAAAGAGTGAAATGGCGTATTCAAAACCACTGATGCAAAGAGAAGTAATTGATGGTGAAAGCCATGTGTTTAAGGGTAAGTCATCCTCACTCTATCTGAGAGCGGGGTGAGTAATTTGCAGTGGAGCAGGGCGCACTGTGGTTGGTTAAGATTAAGTGTGTGTTAGGGAAGGTATCAGGTATAGTTTGGCTTCATACAGAAAAAGAGCATTCAACTGAAAGATTAACTGAAGTACTCAGTTAACAGCCAAAATAAATAATAACTATTTAACATAGTTTTTAGGAAAAAATGATACTAAATACTAAAACTGACTAATAATGTGCTTTGTGTAGACAGTTATGGAGTTTGTAAAAGTTGTGTAGGGGTGATGTGTTGGATGGGGTTCCAGTACATTCAGTTTTCATGGGACAGTTTGCAATCTGTCCAAATCCATCTGTTAATTGTAGCCTTTTTAATACAAAAAGTTTCTGCACAATTACAGACACTGTAGAAAGAAATCATTTTAAAAATGTGGAATATTAAAATTTGTGTTATTTAAGTTGGGCTGCACCTAACTATTATTTTTATTTCTTATTAAATAAAACATCAGAAAACGGAGCAGTCCCTGCTGCAAATTTTCGAAGCTCAAGGAGCGAGATGTCATCACATGTTCTTTTGAGAGTCTAGAACCTTCAGTTATTTGACGTTTCTGTGTTGTGTGGTGATTGTTGAAGCTCTGTATTGACTGATATTCTGCGGCTTTACAGAATCTGTTCTGTCTCATGATAGGGTTGATATCCTGCTTACTTACACATTCATACACATTCAATATTTGAATGGTGCTTTATTGGTTTTGTGTTATCTAAAAATGCCTTGCAAACTTTAACTGGAAACTTAATGCAGTGACATTGTTTTTATTCTTTTTGACTATCTCTTGAGACTGTAGTTTTTTCTATGGTTTTTTCCTATAACCCTACATGATTTGCTATAGCATTAGCTTTATATAAATTTGATAGTATGTGTACCTGGACAGGTCATTTTCAATAAATATTCTCCTTTTCTTCATCAAGTTAAGTCCATCTTCAGAATTTCAGCAATGGAAAAGAATAAGATAATTAGAAACTTTCAGTCTCTGTGGAGGTCTCTCCCCCCCATAACCTTTAGTGACAGAACAATTTGGACTGAAACATTGAACACAGCCAAAACCAAATTATAGCAACAGCACCAGAAGCCAATAACCAATTTTCAACTTGTAACGCGGCAGCTTTGTTCTCAAACTCATCAAATGGTAATTAAGCTTTTCCCGCAGGGGTTCACGGTTAAATTTGAGCGGACTAGACAACACAGTACACAAGTGCAAAGAACTCCACACTACAGACAACATATGTACAAACAGGAAAGAGCCTATTTAAAGGAGAAACCTTTATTCAAAGTACTTTTTTTGTCTGTGCCAGCATCACTGTTTTTCTGCAGCCCTCTCTGTGAAAGCGTTTAACTTACCCCTTGGAAAAAGCTCAGTCAGCTGTAACATTAAGTTTCCCAAGTTTCTATTACTCCACCTTAGAAGTAGTTCAAGTAAAGGGTCGTGATGTGATCCAGTGACAGACACTGTCAGAGACTCACCAAGACCTTCAATCTTCAGATATCAGGCTCTGGCAGGGAGCGAGCCTTGATAAATGAGAAGAAGTAGAACAAAAGTGCGAAAAGCACTTCAGTGAGCGGCTCCTCCTTAGAGTCCTTTTGACATGTCGACAGCTGATACAGACACTCGGAGAGTAATGGGGGTTTGACATCGGGCTGATGGGCAGCCAGCCTTGGACGGCTGAGGTGAAAGGCTGTCCCATATGCCTACTGTGGACGTGGCAGGCTGCAGCCACCTCTCCTACGAGCGAGGAAATCCTCAATCTGATAAACTACTGACAGGAACCAGGTTGGGCATGAAACCCACAGGATGCAGACACGCCTTACAAGATTGTCTGGATCAGTCATGTGGATTCTTCAACAAAGAAAGTACAGTTTACAGGTGTTTTGTTTTGTTTTTTTTATCTGGTTTTGATTCAAGCTGCCACCATTAGTTGACATTTTAATTAGTCAATCAACAGAAAACTGGCAAAGATTTTGAATATTAATCAATGCTTTTGAGGCATTTTCTTTTTACCTTGGTGATAAATTGAGATATCTTTGTGTTTTGGACGGAGCAAGACATTTAAAGATGTCTACTCTGGGCTCTGGGAAACTGGGATGAACATCTTTCACAGCTGTGAATGAAGTGATGAATCAGGAAAATAATCATCAGGTTAATCAATGGTGAAAATAAGCACTAGTTTTGATATTTTATTGGATCTTTCACTGATTGTGTTCATTGTGAACTGGAAAGGGGCAGACACATGAATATAACAGGGTGAGCACTACAAAAGGAGACTGTCTAAAACTCTGAATTTAACCCCATGATCACCAGATGTTTAGGTTTGTAAAAAACGAAAAAAATCTCATACTTGTTTCCTGGTATACCTCTTAACTACTAGAGACAAGGGTTAAAGGATCAGTCAAACAACCCCTCTTATTGCATATGTCGTACTGGTCCTTCAATAACATCAAAGCAGTCTGACGTTATCCAGAGAAAATCTGCCTGATCCTCTTGGATCAGACATTTGAGCAGCTCTATGATGAAAAGACTAGAAACTGACAACGGCTGCTTATTGATGTGACACAGTTTTTACTCTTTCTGTAGGCTTTTGCACAGTACAGTAGACAGCATCTGCCCTGCTGTTATAAAACTTAACAAAGCATTGTATCTACATTCTAACAGGCTGAATGTACAACTTTGCTTTCAACTTGCTACTTTTACCCCCTGGGCATATCATCCTTGGCCCAATGTCGAAAACTTTGAACTATCTCTGGGATCATTTCTTTCATTTCCCCACATTTTGTCCAATATGCCGAGGCACAATTAAGCAGACAAGAGCTAATTTATACTCAGTGGTGACAAATGGTCAGTGAATCGTAAAACGATATAATTACCTTTCAAAAAATATGGCGGACCTCATTTAACTGACGTTAATTAGTCAAACTGTTTGAAACTACAGTTGAAATTCATCCAACTGTGAATCGTCATACAAGTCCTACTTATAATTAGTCCCTCTACTTTTGCAGACGTTATCTTTAGGCCCAGTATGTTGATAAGAGTATTATCTAGGGACTTGTTCCCACTTTTTCAGTATTTGCACAAATCGAAGTGAACATTTTAAAGTGTATTTTATCATATTTTTGCTGCACCTCTGAGCAGGCTGGCTGATCACAGTGATGTCCTCTTTACTGACTCACTGATGGGCTCCTCATTGTGAAAATTAACGTGCTGAACAGAGTGAATGGACTGCATTTATATAGCGCCTGTCTAGTCTCAACAAGCACTCAAAGTGCTTTACACTACGAGTCACATTCACACAGTGCATCTCTATCACACATACAGTCATGTCTGGGGTTCAGTGTCTCGCCCAAGGACTCTTCGACATGCGGAGGCGGAGCCAGGAACCGTGTGCTTTTTTTCTTCAAATGAACAATTTACAAATTCAAAGCAAATAATGCTTATTTAAACATAGAAGTTGCTCAAAACATCAATTTAAACTCTCCTTTCTTTTGAGTTGCTCACCTCGCCTGCTGTTTTGACACGTCATCATAAAGCCAGAGCACAGGCAGCAGATCTAACAGATTGTTTGGACATATACAGTCAATTCTTTTTTTCTCTTACTGCAAAAGCCATTAGTGGTTTCACATAGTGCCCGCTAGTCCCCAGTGATAATCTGTGAAAGACCTTGTATTTGATGGTGTTACACTATCAGCAAGAGTCCCATGTAATTGGCGTTGTTGTATACTTCCTATGTTGCACAGAGCATCTATATATTGCATCCAGACCATAGAAGCAAACAGACTGTTCCCACATTTTACATCTGAAGCATTAAGTTCCTCCCTGAGAGTGTTAAAGCAGGAGAATTCTTGACTTATTATCCAGCAGTTTTCACATTTCCTAGTCTCCCAGTACTGATGGGACTAATTTCTGTGTCTGCTATGATTACCCCTCAGTTGGCATCCATTACGGGTGCATGACTCTGATCCCGAGCCAAGTCATCCTTTCCTTGCACCCAGCCCACCCATTAAAGGGCCACTGAAATCCATTCCCTGCTCGCTGTTAAATCACGCGCTGCAGGTTTCCAAATGTGCTGCACACTTTGCGGAGGTAAACCACCATCCATCAGCTCCATCTGCAGCTGTGAAAAGCGTTTTTTAGTTTTCCCTTTTTTTTTTTTCCATTTTTGCTTGCTCTGTACACAAATGATGTGTGTGTAAATATGGCAGTGTGAGTTAATGAATTGATGGTCCACTATATTCTAATGAATGCCCCCCCTTAGTAGCTACACTCTTAATGTAGAGGTCATTAAACTGTTCAACTAGCCCCATCTTCTATTTATCAGGGTTGTATTCAGTCAAATTAAAGCACTGGGCTGGCACTAAACAGCATTTGAAAGACTTAGTGGAATTTAGCAAAGAGACAAGGGAAGATGGTGGAGAACTCAGCTTGGGACTACCATTGAAGTGCACTTGAGCAAGGCAGCAACAGTGCCCATGAATCACAGTAATGTACATGCGAGTCTACAGAGGGAAGTGCAACGAAAAACAGACACATTCTTTCTTTCTAATTCTCTTTTTATGTACCGCTAAATGTGCGCATTGGTGTGTGTGTGCCACACCAGGCCAGTTACCGAGCTTCTATAACTTTGTCCCTGTTAGTTATTTATGAGCACTGTGGCAGTGCAATGGTCCAGATTTACTCCAATCAATGCCCTGTCACAGAAATGCCTTGCTGGAGCTGTCGTGCTGAGAATAATTTTCCTTTCTGCTTTACATAAATGTTTTGCCTTTTTAGCGAGAGCTGGCTGAGACCTTGAAGCAATTTAGACAATTTTAGATTACTTTGTTTGCCTCTCTCTCTTGCTTTTGTGTGTGTATTTGTGTGTGTGCTCTCCAAATGGACACATAAAACTGGAGATGGAAAGTAAATTTTTCACAAATTCAAAATCTCCCATCAGTTGCCTTTTTTTTTTTTTGTTACATTTGGTAATATTGGCTCTTTGAAGAGATTGCAACATTAAAACAGTGATGAGCAGTGAGCCGGCTGACCCGAGGTGAATTCCTGATTGCAGTTTGCATATTTATCGTCTGAAACATTTGTCCATGTGTGGCCATTCAGACAACTTCACCTGATACTTACAGTGCACTTACAGAAGCAAAACCTTGATGTTCATCAAATGAAAGAGAAGCCCTCCTCGCTCTCCTCCCCACCACGCAGCACCTGCCCCCTCCCCGGCTCTGTAATGGTGTCAAATGTGGCATTTAGCTCCCCGGTGTCCAGGGAACAGACTGCAGGCCTCTGAGGGCATCGCTGAATCAATGAAGATGACGGTGGCATCAAAGCAGAAATATTCCAACTGCCGAGCGGGGACGACGCGGCCCGAGAATCAAAAGACAATATGCTCCGCAGATTGTTCATCGCTCTGAGATAATTGTTCTTCTAAGGAGCACTGCTGTACAGGTTGCAAAACAGATTTATGATATAATTACACAGCAAAAGACAAGCGAGCAGTCTATCTTGGACACACATATGTGCTTTCAAAAGGTCCGCTTGCTGGTTTGCAAAATAAAAAAAACTAAAATCTTCAAGTGTGTCCATGGTAACAGAGCAGCCGAAACCAACCTACAGCATTTCTCTTGTTTCTCAAAGAGGTATAATCCTCCAGAACATCATCTAAATTGGTTTGAGGTCTTGAATTCTCACCAAGAGGGAGTGAGAGAGAGTGAGAGTGTGAGAGAGTGAGAGAGAGAGAGAGAGGGAGAGAGAGAGAGAGAGAGTGATAGAGAGAAAGAGAGAGAGAGGGAGAGAGAGAGAGTAAAACCAAAAAGCAAATGATTTTTGAAACATTTGTGATTCCTGATTGAAGGGAACCAAGAGAGACATGGACAGCTGGGACGGACACTCGACTTGGCCACATACTGTATGCCTGTTCCTTCAGCTGCTCTCGGTCGCCTTTATTCAGTGTGTGCAGTGATTATTCAGCGGCCCATGAAGGGGATTAAAGGACTGCAGAGGGGGAGAGGAGGGAGATCTTTTCCTTGTTTGTATTTATTCATTTATTTGCTGGAGTTTGCTTTCGTCTCACCTGCCTCTGCTCGCTGAGCTTCTGATTCGATACTCGTTGACCGCCACACTCGTCAGAAATGAGCAGATATGCATGTCTGCAGGCTCACATCCGTATATAATACTTAGGAAAATATGAAAACGGCATTGTTGACCTTTGCTTTTCATTTGATGCTACCCATGTGGAAAGGCTTTACCACATCTTCAGGTCATGCATCGTGAGCTCAGCATTAAAGGGTGACTTGTCGCAACGAATGTCGTGCATCCTATGGAGTTATGTATTTGATGCTGGCTTTGATGTTTACGCTCCTTTGTGGAGCCTCTGAGGTTTGTCCTCACATTTTCCCTTAATGTGACCCATCATGGACTTGAATACCAAAAAAATCAAATCAGAAAGGTTAACTTTATTTTTGTAGTTTAATAAATTAAACTACTGAATAAAACATGGAAGACACTGAAAATCCAAGGCCAGTGTCTATGCTATGATTCACTCTTAGTGAAGTCTTTCTCTGAGTCATCTGATGTGTCCTCTGTAACCTCAATAAATCCTCTTAGAACACTCCTTATAACCTTAGAACCTGACTAAGAATCATCAAGTTTTCTTCAGTGTTAGTCTGACTCAGTGGATACAGACCATGAGTCTAAGCCTGCCATTGGCATTCTCCTCTGTTTCCGCTATCTGCCTGTTACCATTTTCAAAATCCCCCTCCCTACGGGAAACAACAATAACTTCCAAGCGATGTGAGACTATTCAGTACCAAAGTAATCCAGCCGTAGTTGTCTTTACATCCACGGGTACATTCCAAACAGCCACTACTAATAGCTAATTTAGCACGGGCTACTTCTAATGGTGCCAGCCTCATGTTGGAGCAGCTAACAAACTGAGTACATGGAAACATGATGACATCCTCTTTACATCCCTCAAAAAATGTGCTCATAAATTGTATTTAATCTCAGTTTACTAAACTGAAAACCTGGTCTCAGGTAATATTCTGGTTGAAAAGAATACAAAGGGAGGAACGGGGGCTAATTTACTGTACAATAAAGTACAGTTTTGAGGTACTACCACTACATAAAATATGAGTACCTCATCCATCACTGAATTTTATCATGTGTTTCTTCAGGTTCCAGTTAGCACAAAAGCATAATACGGAAAGGCTGATTTGACCAAGATGATCTGTGAATTTGAAAGCTTGTGAGAAGCAAAAACACTCCTCAATGGTTTATAACGCAACACGAACAGATAGTTCTCACAGCATCGTGATTGTAGCTACAGAAGAATTACCCCATTTATGTTACAAAGAAACCCAGGAAGGGCTTCATTCTTTCACGCAGTGCTGTTGTCTGCCTGAACACAGCCTTAGTTGGTAAAGAGCTGCCAATGTGTAGAAGTGTCATTGTCTTCATATTTGGCAGGCCCTGGAAGGAATAAAAAAAAAATCTGTTATACATTCAAAACACGTCTGGTTTGCACATCCAAGTGTCCTACAGTAACATAAATCTTTGGTACAGTACATTCAGTTTTTTTCTTGGCAGAAGCACCTTCCCTTTCTGCAGGCGGCACCAAAAAACCTGCAGCTTAGAACAGCTTAAAATAAGTATAAATGATAACAACAGTCATAATTATGAGCTTCATGGAAGTGTACATGTTTACTTTGCTCTCAGCTTGTTTTGCTTTTGCATTTATTGGCTGGTTTTGTGTCAACAAGTGAAATGCCATTGAGGGATTATGACACAATTAAGTTGTATTCAGCGTGACAAAGTTGACTAATATTTCCTAAGCAGTTAATTTCCTGTCTCTCATGCTGCTGATAAGGCCTGAATGCAATGATTAAATTCCATCTAATAAAAGGCCAGTGGACAGACAATGAGAGCTCTGCATTTCTGCTAAATTAAATGCATTCTGAATTGATCCAGGCTTTGATTCATTCACAGTCTGACCTCCGCAATCTCCAGTTACACACATGCAGTGCAGGATTAGACGATATGCAGCATTGTGTCCCCTGGAATAGACCAGCGTGTATTTGTATACTGTCGGCTGTAACGCACGCCCTTCCTTGAGCAAATTGAAATTGCCAGCTCCCCAGAGAGTGTGTGCATCTTTCTCCATTTCACCAGAAAGTGAATCCTGAAGTAAACCTCGATCACCCCAGAGGAAAAAAAAAAAAAAAAAAAAAGCAACGGATGAGCCACCCGCTTTCTTGGGGGCCTGCCCAGCATCAATCACATTCACTGAAGGTACAAAAGGACCTTTTTAACTCTTCTGAACTTTGCTGCAGCACACGCTGTTATCTTCTCCTCGGTGCCCTGTCACAATGAATTGGGATGCGCTTTGGTAAACATATTTCCTGCACTTACTTTGAACACCATTCTCTTCCTGCTGTATGCAGGTTTTTAAAAGTTTTTTTTCTGCATACGTGTGCTTGTGAATGTTAAAGTGGAAGAAAGAGTCTGACATATTATCTGTCCCTCTTCAGAAAAAAAATTGAAACCCAGAAATGTATTATTAATCAAGATTTTGAGTGACTCATGCCTCCATTATCCTCGATTCGCTTCTCTCCCGCTAAATACAAGTAATTAATTACAACTTAATATCCATTTACTTAGACATGGCCTCAGTATTGTATACAGTACCTGTGTGTGTGCATGTGTGTGTGTCTGCATCAACATGGATCCGCTTGATTTCATTGGCTCCATTAGAGGAATGAGGCTATGAGCAAGCAAGATAGCCCTCGTTAGGGAGGCAGAGAGAGAGAGAGAGAGAGAGAGAGAGAGAGAGATAGGAAGCAAAGAAGGCAGGGAGAGCGAGGAGGTCCTCGCGACATGGCAGAGGGCCAGGGTCGGTGACGGCTGACTAATGACTTTCACTGAGGGTGTCAGCCTCAGATTTATGTTCCCCCCCTTGCCCGAATCCACTCTCAGTATCTTAAAGCAAGAGTTATTCATGAACTATAGGAGCACGCACACAGGCAAAAAAGGCACGCGCGCCCTTCGGAGATTTAAAGCTGGAGCTGTTTGCCAAAGCGGATGTGCACACACGACCGGTGATGTAGCAGTAAATAAAATGCTGGGCAAACTACAAGCTCATGACGGCGATCATCATAAGGCATCAAGACCACAAATATAAATAAATGTCAGTTAGAGACGCAGGAAGGTATTAATTTATGCCCCATCCCCCCCAAAGGCATATAGAAAGTGTTGAAGAGATTGCCCTGTTGACGCTGACCTTTAAAAGATGAGAACATAGACACAGGATTATCCAGGGGCTACGTTGTTTGGTCTGCTTGTAAAAGGGCACTAGTATTACCTAAAGGAGCACTAAAAAGCTGACAGTGGTTTAATATATGCCACCGGAGTCGAATGCTGACTGCTAAGATATAATTTTAGTCTACATATGCATGTTATCATTTTAAGTTCCATTTCAACAAGAGTTTCAACTGTAGGCACAGTGGTGCTTTGAGCTAAATGCTAACATGAGTATGCTAACATGCTGATGCTGGAATGAAATATGATTTATTGCAACATTTGCAAGGGAAATTTGGGGCAGGATCCCTCTAGCAATCAGGAACACTGCATCCTACATTTCCCACAATGCAACCAATGTGGTCATCTCATTTGACTCTCCCTGCCTAGTAAAGGCCCCTTCGTTCAAACGCCAATCCCCCAGTTTATAACGCTGGCTTTCTGTTATAAATATTAAGCGCCCATGCCCCAGCCAATACAACCCCGCTGACATCATCAGGGTTGATTCAGAAAGTTCCTCCACAGCCACAAAGGGCATCAAACAGCTGGTTTTACAGGTTGAGTAGTACTCCTTGTGACGAGGACAACCGACCTTTAAAACGGTGGAGTGCCCCTTAAACAGCATGTTTTGTTGGTGTCCAGGGATACAACAATTGGCCACTAACTGGAAAACATCCAGGTTCAGCTCCCTGCAGTAATATCAGCTCTGGTGAACACCATGGGCACTGTTAGTGCGTGGGATGCCAGCATGGGATCATATATTCTTCTCACAAGACCAGTGTCTCCTGATGCTTGTGTCATCATATGTGCAGTAGCACATATGGTAGCACATATGTTATTTTTTCCTGCTCTACTACTGAGCAGGACAACTATCCCGAGCCCGCTGTACATGCAGAAGCACATTATAGAACTCCCAGAAATAAAGGTGTTTTTGTTAAGGTGAGAAAATCACTGAATTTGCATACAGTAGCTGAGTCAAGCAGCTCATGCAGCTTGGGAGCACCATGCAGAGGTGCCTTTGAGCATCCACACGGAGCGAGACAGAGAGAATTTCACACGTCACACATGGCGAATGCTTTTAATCCAAATAGCTTTACTGTGCCCTGAGTGCATAACAGTGCAAAGAGTGTGAATGAGATGGGGGCGGGGGGATACAGAGAAAAGACGGGGGTGTTGGCAAAAACATGATGAGTCAATTATCTGAACTGTGTGTGTGTGTGTGTGTGTGTGTGTATTTGTGTGTGTGTGTGTGTGCGCATGTACCGGGTGGTCCGCAGAGCCTTCTCTTGCTGATGGCCTGTTATCCATGCAGGTTAAATGCCAAAGTGGTAATCAAAGTGGAATAGTCTCATCGCCCACTTAATCCAGACTGGCACCAAGACGGCGGCAATCTAAATGTTTTCACTTGGTGATCATCAATCGCACAGAGGGTTGGTTTGGGCCCCACAAAGTCACACACACATGTGCACAGACAGATCCATTCACACTAGAAGATTAACTTTGATTTGCACACACACACACACACACACACACACACACACACACACACGGACAGATTTGTGAACATTTCCATAGAGTGATTATCAAGCGCATAAGGACATTTGAGAGTAGGGAGCTGGAGAGCCCAGCTGGTTAGTGAGTATTTGGCAAGCTAGGTAGGGGACCCATGATTACAGTCTGAGTGCTATTTGTCCATCGACCCCCAGATGGCTAATTGGGAAAGGTTTAATGCCACCATCACTTGCAAGAGAAGGGGAACAATAACCCTCGAGGTATGAAACTAAACAGATAGCATGTGCTATTTTTGATTTGCCTCTTCTAGATGCTATGTGTGTTTTTTTTAATAGGATGAGGCGGGTAGTGTTTGGGTATTTTGCATGCAGGTCTCATATTACTGAATCACCACTTGAGTATTAAATATGTAGAGAATTAGTATGTCATACAGGTTAGTTTGCAGGGCATGTTTTTTCACTGATACACACACCCACAGTCAGAGAACATGAGCTGCTGACTTTCTGTCCACCCCTTGTTTGTTTCATCATCATCATCCTACACAAGTACATGCAATTTTCTCAACCTTCTTGTCTATTCAAAATACATCACATTTATTCACTTACTTTTTGCTGACTATTTATGCATTGAATTTATTTGACCATTGATCTCTTACTTGATAGATAGACAGATAGATAGATTGATACTTTATTGATCCCCTCGGGGAAATTCATGAAGCTAACTATTTTAGTTATTTAATCACTACATTTAGCGGTCTAATTCAGTAATTTATAGATTAAATTTCAACGAGCTAATTCAGTGCTAGCTTGCTAACTAACATTTCATGCACTCAGTTGGAACTCATAGTCTGCAGGTGTAACATGTCTCAGGATGTGGATGAATATCTTACATCAAACCGTAAACCTTTTTTTTTTTTTTTTTCCCCCAAACAAGTCGAGCTACTTCACACTCTTTCCCTGCACCTCCTGGCAGGAGCAGAAGTACCCCCGCGGGGTGCAAGTATGTCTGGCTGGGAATCACTGCTCTACGGCACTTAGTGTCAATGGCCAGCAGTTGAGATTTACCCAGTGGTAAATAACTTTTTCGCTCCCTGCTGCTCTTCATGACAACTTGCTGGCCGCCTTCGGGGGTTTCTAAGATCTTCCAAGGATGCAGTGGCGAGAACTCCAACACAGCACCAAATGAAAGGGTATAGCGAGGCATTGCGGCCTCTGGGCCTATTTTTTAACGGTCAACCTCAAGATTTTTTTTTTTATTTCATTTTCCCCAGAAGGTGGGATAACAAACAACCAACATCACATAGTAAAAAATGTTACCTTCCGTACAGTAGTTATGCTGTTGATATAACACATTCTTCGACTGAAGCTAATAATCATGGTGGGGGAATAGAAAATGTGTCACATTTAAAGTGAGGGCCTCTTACAACTTTGAGTTTGCTTATTACACCCCAAACACCCATTTCCTTGGTGCTAATTGGGTGTAAATTGCAAGAACTTTCTGTGAACACAATTCTGTGGATGAAGCAGTCACATCCCAAACAGAATTTCTAATACTATCTTATAATCTACACATCTTTTGAAGAGGATTGTTATCTCTTACGTTGGTATATTTACATAACTGGTGGACAGTCTGTGCTGTTCTTCCTGCTTCTAGCTCTAGTTGTGAGAACATTGGGCCATTTAAGGCTTATTTTATGAGATGACTTATACTGCAGAATAAAAACAGCAATCATTGTCTTGCTTTACAGGGCAGATGCTTGCTCAAACAAAGCTTTGGACATAACTGCTCTGGTTCAAGGACAGGCTCACTGATCCTGCTGCCCTGGTAAAGAAATGGCCCAACAAAGAGCAAGACTAATTTAGATATGTACTATTCCATAGAATATTAATATTGAGCCTTCCTTTGTATTCTTCTGCCAGATTGCAACTTTAGTTTGGTTTAACACTGAATTGACTATGTAAAAAAGCACATCTATGTGAACTTGGAAGCAATATCCCATATATACAGGATCAAATGGGATGGCATTATTCAACAAATTACTAGTACATTATTTTCAATGGCTCTTCCCCTGTGTCCTGGAGGAATTTTAATAGGATTCTTTTATTTTTCTCAGCCGGGCCCCCGTGTGCAGTGTGTCTTTGTGAAAGGTTCAAAGTTTGTCCATCAGCTGTGTTTAAAAATAGCCAGTTTGCATGTTCAGTGAAACTAGTGCATAGTGCTGGCTTCAAGCATGCAAGCTACTTTGCCAGTAGGTATTATCATGTGTATGATATCAAATCTTTTTTTGTGGAATAGCCAAATTCTTGGAAGATTTTTAGAATAGTCCTTTGAGACCGGGATGCTTAAGTGTTTGGATGCCCACTAATATGGCCAGATGACAAGCAATTTCTTCCAAACTCCCTCCGCATTCTTACAGTATTTTCACCAAAAGAGCCCAAGTATAACTTATTGTTTTACTGCCTACCTGGATCTTAAAGGGAAAACGTGACTTTCATGAAGAACCAAACCAGCCTCTCCATTTGAATACTTTCAAAGAGTAGGACTGTGAGCACAGTCTTGAGTACACAATGATCAGAATTCACCAGGACAGAACGAACTCTGTGGCTCCATCTGTCTTGCCATTTGTATCAAGACTGTAAATCCTTGTTCCCTTCTTTGTACCACGCAGTGAGGCTGTAAAAAGGCTGTGCTGCTGCTGCTTTATAGCTAGTTGTTTTTACTCTTCCTGAAAGTTGGTATCACTGCTGATTTCAGACTTCACACAGCTGTGAATTGACATTGAGCAAAGACGTTACATAAGTAGTGGATGTTAAATCATATCTATTGTCTGACACCTAAAGGAATGTTGACTTTATGCAACACAGAGGCTGCAGATCTGTTTAGCTGATTATTAGCAGCTATTGGTGGGATAGGATGTTCAGATGCTCATGTGGCCAGAAGGTGCGTGGGCTGGGCCCACACAGCCATCATGTGCTTAATTTGAGAACTAGACATGGCAGATTGACTTGGGTCAAGGGCAGAACCAAAGTACCTTAGCTGCACCAGCTCTGTTATAACTCGAGGCCCAAACAAGCCCTTGGTTATAGACACACATATTCTCATGCTCTTGTGCAGGAACTCACCCGTGTGCACGCTCAAGTAAAGGTAGCACACGCACAAGCTCCCACTAAGCGCGCACCCTGCTGTGATCCTTCATGGCTCAACTCTCTCTGTGAGTTCTGTCACGTCGGCGTGTTGAAGTGTTGCTGCAGGAAGCATGAAAGGGGAATCACCAGTCGTCTTGCAGTAAATGTGACAGAGCTGTACACAAACTCACACACTCACACTCGTGCACACACAGTGAAGCTCACACTCAGCTGTAAGAGAGAGATGGCACGTTGTTAAACCCTTGTGGTGCTGTACTGAGCCCCAACGCATCAACAACTCGTATTGTTCCAGTTCCTACTCTAGATAGATCAGTGTACTAGTTGGCTGGGGGGCTTATAGGTGGAACATCACTATATGTTAATTCAACAGAGCATACAGTATATGAAATGTAAATCTATTCATATATCCACTTTGAGGTCAAGAATAACACATGGTCCAAACATGGTCAAATTTAAATAAATCAAGTCTAAGTACTCAAATACCCTGTAAAATATTCATTTACTGTGTAAGTTACAATTGCAGAATGTAAGGCTACCTCAGTGCGTGTATTTATCAAGCACCTCAGAGCAGCAACTGTCCCCAGAAATCTCTGACTGACATATTTGGGCCGACCTTTAGGACTAGAAGTTAAACTTTATTGAATTAGAAAATGACTCCGTGTTTGGGAAATATGTGGGAGAGCTAGAGAGGAGTCCTCAGAGTCGCAGGAATACAGCATTCTCTGGGAGGAGAAATGTTTTGGGAACATTTGAGTTTATTAAAAGATTTTGTTTTAAACATAACTGAGTAGTTTTCTGGGACTGACCTTGTGCAGAATGCAAATGAGTACACAAGCTGTCCCAGAAGAAACCCCATCCTTTCTAGATTTGCAATTTTTAGCTACAAATGCAGCTTTGGAACTGTGAGGATTTGGGTCTGTCACAACCAACAACTCTGGCACTGATAAATGCATCTTTGATCAGTCTTGTGAGCAGATGTGCTCATATTGTACACACCTCTTCCAAGACATGGTGGCATTACAGAAATGACACATTTGTAGGGCAAATAAGTGAACAGAGGATGTAGTGGAGGAGGAATTGGACAGTGAAGTTGTGAAATTGTTTTAAAAAGCATTGTAATTGGATAGAGCTGAACAGAACATTTTCCTGCAGACAAAATGCCAGCTGTTCTAAATTGCATTTATTTTTTTATGCCATGCAACTGCCGCTGTTTGCCAATGTTTTTTAAATGGGGATCTGCACTAAATTTGCACATCAAAGTCTATTTACAGGGGTTGTGGAGCACTACAGCAAATGTGAAAAACAGTTGTAGAAAGTCTTTCGTGTCTCCAGAGAGAGCTGTGTGAAGTCTGATAAATGTCCTCAAGCGATATCACTTGAGTCACCAGGTCAAATTTTGAAACTTGAAATGCACAAACTCCAAATGTCAGAGGAACGACATCATCATAATTCCTACTTCTTTTTTTTTTTTTTTTTTGCTTGGAGGGTCATAAATGTGACATCTCACACTCTCTCTTAGGTGTAGTCCGTCACTCAGCTTGAAGTGTGTTAAGGAAGGTTTCTGAATAACTACTCTGAGGTAGCGTTGTAGTGCTAGTGGTGACTTGAAGCATCAATAGGTCTGTGAAACCGTCAGTCCCACAAAAAGAATATATGAGCTCAGTGTTGATTTAAAGCTGTACGCGTACAATCTATAGCATGTGGCCATAGTACAGGCTGATGTCACTTGAACATGTCAGGTTGGTGAGTTCTGTTTAGATGTCCTCCTCCGTCCTTCCACTCACAAACTAGTTCCAAAGTGTCCCCAAGCGCTGCGAGTCCTGGCAGAGATTAATCTGTGTTTATGTGTGTGTGTGTGTGTGTGTGTGTGTGTGTGTGTGTCTAAGTGTGTCTGCTGAAGTTAACGCTGTCTGTCTCTGAAACAACCTCTGGTCCCATGAGTAACCGAACTGACACACACACACACACACACACACACGAATACACAAATATTCTTAAGGCATGAGTAACCAGGGTTGGAAGCAGCAGGAGATGACCTTGCGTCTAAAACTGAATGCCCCTCTTCACAAATGATTTGTGTCCAAAAGCCACACTCGTCCTTCCTTACACCCATGATTCTTCTTCAGGCTTCTTCGAGTAGACTCAACTTTGACTTGGACTTCCTTTACACTCTTTCTTCTTGAAATTTCTCCACAGAGACATGTTGTGTAACACTTGGCTTTGGTCACAAAAGGGTCTCAAATCAGGAATATTTTGCAGCGTAGGTTCTTTTGTTTTCCTGGAATGTGGTTGATAATGAGTTGATGGCGGTGACTTATCAGGCCTCAGTTCTGTAATCAGGACTGACGGCTTATTTTTATGCTGCGGGGCTGCAGGCACTATGTTCTCAGGTTGTCCATCCATACGTCTGACCTATTCTCGTGAACGTGATATCTCGGTAACGCCCCGAGGGAACTTCTTCAGATTTGGCACAAACATTCACTTTAACTCAAGGGTGAACTGATTAAAACTTGGTGGTCAAAGGTCAAAGGTCATGATCAGGAAGAAGAGATATAGTCCGTATTTCTTGCAACTTGGTTGGTTGGCGGAGGCATACAACAGTGAGGCGGTAATATATACTGACCTCAATTTCCCTGAGGAGCCACAAAGGCTGATGGCTGAACGGCTTCCATACAGGCAATAATTTGTATGTATATGTTTGACATCGATAATTGTTATAAGTACACTGTAGATGTGCAGTATGATGTCCACGGCTATTAACGTGCTCTGTGCAATGAAGATGGGCGCTCATGCACTCAAGTCACCGTAATGGACTGAAACAGTGACTGATAGTCCCTTCAAGGCTGAATTCTCTCCAATGTAAAGATGCAATCTGGAAGGCGAACTGAGCGATAGTTATTTATATTTTCCAGGATATCATTTTTACAGTGGTACAAGACAATGGCGTAACCTTCAAAGACATAACTGACTGCAATTTTCCCATTACTGTCTATCTTCTTTTGTCTTGGGATTTTTATTCTTCCTCTGCACTTACAGTCTAATGGTTTACCCAGCTGATGCTATGCCTCTCTCCTCTCAGTAAGCCAAAATAAATCCCTGCTTTCCTGACATGCTCCAGCATTTGAGCAGAATGTGCATAGACATCCCTCAGCAGATATTACTGATCAGAGGTTGGAGAGACACTGATCTAAATATCTTCACCGCTGGTGGTGGCGGTTTGAAAACTCCTGGCCCCTTTCCTTCCAGCTCAGTGTAAAGCATCAGTTACGCTGCATTTTGGCTAATCTATTGCTATCCTGTTGCACAACATGTTTTTTTGTTTGTTTTTTTTGCATCCCGAGCTTATCTAAGCTGTAATGCCTTTCTAAAATGCAGAAACACTCACTGTAATTCACATTTTCAATCATATTACCAGCTTAAATCAAAAAGAGAACAGAAACCTTACTACCTACTACCTAGAGTGCAATATCCACCTGACTTGTTGAGTGTGTGTTTGACATTGTGGGAAGATGTTGGGTGATGTTGTACAGGGGCTGTTGTGATCTGAAAAAAGTCCTCCTTGCCTAAAAGCACACCGCACAAAAACATAGCAATTGGGCTTAATTGAGCACAACATTGCCATCAATATCGGCTCTCAGTAGACTTCAAAATCTCTCCCACAGATAAAAGCTGAAAGAAAAAAAATCTCTTCATTAGCAGCTCTACTCAGAAAAGCTTCTTCCCCTCGTTTCTTTTGGTGCCCTTTTAGTACAAAATGATCATATATCAGGATCTAGTTTGACAGATCAGCTGCTTTAATGTAAGTTAAATTAAGGCAGTCATGTTCAAGGTTTTTACTATCTTAAGATCTAAGTTTAGAAACTCTTACTTACAAAAATCTACTCCTACAATTTGATATACTTGTGGGGGTATTTTCCACTAAAAATGGATAACTGTGTGGCAAGTTGGCACATAGGCAGCGGAGCTGACAAATTAAACATGAAGTAGCAGGTTCAATCCACAGCGCTGACCGCAGGGTGTTATCCAGCTGTGAGATGTCACACACTGCCTGGCAAGTACTTCATCTGCGATGCCCACCATCAAAGTGGTAGCTGACAAGCCCTGATTAAGGCACTGGAATGTGCTAACGGTGCTGCGCTGTGGGTAAACCTGCTCTAACCAGTGCAATGAAAATATTATATCCGTGTTTTTACTGAGTGTGTACAGCAGGAAAACATAAAAGTTCGAATTTCGGCAGCCGATTTTGATTTAGCTTTAGTCTTTTTACGAAGATGACATGTTTTTTTTGTCACACTTTTATTGTTGCTGTTTTATCATTGTGAATCACTGGGTTTCGCTGGAGGCAAACAGCCAAGACGTTCAACAACATCAGCAAAGTCATATTCCTTTAGCAAACATATAGTTGGAGCAGATTTGGGCAGCCAACATTATTCCTGGGCTCATTTGAACCCCTAGCATATCAAGAGGAAATATAGCTAATGGGAAGTCATATTAGCAGTACATCCATATCCACAGCCCTTGGTGATGTTAGATTGGCTAGGCTCAACTTTTTTATACTTTTTAGGCTTTTTGTGTTGCTACCGCTCATTTAATTTTCAGTGGGATGCTGTTAGCCCGGGAATCAGTTATCTTTTTCCCTCCAGCAAATTTTGCTGACAAGACTGGAAAACAGAATTGATAATACTCAAATGTGAGATGCAAGATAAGCAGTTCATTCAACTTCTGAGGAAAGACGAGGTAGTTCTGTTTTACTGATGTGCGATGTGTAGCAAACAATCAATCAGTGTGAGTTTCAGACTGCACTGTTTCATCATGGTCTTTGTTTTTAAACGTTAGTCTTTATTCAGCTTTAGTCTTGTTTTCTCATCAATGAGAATTTTCACATGGCAATTTGCAACATTTGTAACCGTCCTCCATTACAACACATTCATCACAGTGTTCATTTACGTAATTGACACTGGAAACATAAAAACAAAAACAGATTCGCATTTCTGCATCTACCAAACGAACGATATCAAGACTTCAAGTCTAAGAATCTAATGTCTTTAGCATGCAACGGGTTGAAGAGAGTCAAGCGAGGACAGCAGGAGTAATGCTCTTAATGTTTGTTTGTTGTGTTTGCTTTGTGTTGCCAGAGCCTGAAAAATGAGCAGTCGGGATTCTATTAAGCCAAATCAAATTGGCTGTAATAAAATTTGTGTGACGTATGTTTTAATAATGATTAAGAGGGGTTATGATGGATGACTGATGCAGAAGTAGTCACGTTGGATTGATGCTACATTTTGGGACGTCTCATGATTCAAAAAGCATGAAAGCAATTCTTTACATTTCCTGGTGGCGCTTGACAATGGAGCCTGCGAAAAACACTCAGACATCTATTCACAACCGTAATTCATCCGAAATGGAAACCGAAACGGATCTCAAAACAGCATTCATCATTTTAAGAAAGCACACGGTGACATACGTGGAAGTATATTTATGCTCGCTGGTATTATACTCAGTGGTGGAATGAAGATGCTTTATTCAGAGGAGCTCTCTGTGCTCTTGTCAAGCCTAATTTGTTCTCCTGCAATGGATCTGTGCATACCAGAGTGACACGACAACCTCTGCCAGCCAGAGATAAACTCATAACAGAGACGTGGAACGAGTGTGTCCACAGGAGTGAACAGGTGGTAGGAATCACCTGACGTATGATAATGCACACTGGCAATGTTTCTGTCGTACGCTGTCTGAATTTATTGTAGGAGTCCTTTTTGGTAAAAATACAAACATGACTTAATTCTTTAGGTTTGTGTTTCATGCTCCTTGTGAGACTAAAAAGAAATATAAAAATGTCTCCTCTAGTCAGAGTGTAAAGCTTTTGTTTCTCACAGGTAGCCATGGTAATTGAAAAAGCTTTAGCCCGAATTCTCTGGCGCTTTAATATTTATCATCAGGTAATCAAATTGGTTTTACCGCTTGATTAGCTTCACCTGCTGAATTATGAACACAAAAGGCTGCTTCATCTCTTAGCTGAAAATCTTACATCAAATGGCAATGATTAAATCTTGCTTATCCATTACCAAGATTAAGCAAATGCAAGGCCTTTAAAGATGCAACCACTTGCAAAATGTAGTTTCCTCTGAGATCGTAGCTCTTCTAAGAGAGGCCTTGGTTTATGGTGCACAAAGAACCTCATGGATATATGACAAGACTCGGTTCAATAAAAGAGAAACTGGGAGTACCAAAGAGGGCGAAGGGGATGGGAGAAAAATAAGGTCTGATATTGAACAAAGGGTTAATAAAAAGAGCTGTCTTCATTGATTTGCAGAATATTTTCTCAAGCATGATGTCTGCTACTCTAAAGGTCAGATGAGAAAAAGATGAACGTGCAACCTGGAACATCTTCCCCAACTCAAAGCTAGACAGGATATTATTGATTTGAGGCAAAAGGTGGAGAATACACCAGTGAACATGAGCTTGGATCTTAATCTAGTAAAGGTTTAGACATTGAAATGGGCAGCCTTCTATTCAGTGTCATCCTGTCATTTTCTCAACTTACTATCACTTTTTGAGAAAAACTCAGGACCCACAACAGAGTCAGTGATGGCAGGCGAGGAGTCGTAACTCAATTGTTCAAACGAAGGCAAACAAACCAGGCAGACAATGGCACCAGGAGGTGGTCGGCAAACAGTCAGGAACAGGAATCAGACAGATAAGCAAACTAAGGTGTGGAGAGCTCGGCAAGGAACACAAAGACAATCTGATAACTGGTGAGTGGAAACAGGGAGGTATATACACAGAAGGATGATTAGGTAAATGGGAACAGGTGTGCGGGGGGGGGGGGCTGCCAGCAGGGTGGGAGACTGGGCACAAGGGCATGGCTGCGTCTGAAATGACACGGGTAAGCGGAGTCACTTCCGAGACCTTTTTGAGGATCCCACTCGATGCTACATAGCAAATGTATTTTGAGGAAGACATTTTATGTAGACAATCAATAACGGTTACATTAAGTTCTATCACTATAGGCTTCCACTTGTGTTTTATTTATTATTTAATGTTTATGAGCTGCCCTTCCAATTGGGAAATAAAGTGCAAATCTTCTTCATCACTTCAGCTTTGCCTTCTCAGACACATAGGTAATATGAGGTGGTAAAACAATGATGACTGACTGCTCTGCTCTTGCCAGTCTAGTGTGGAAAGCCAGGAAGTAGTAGCTAGCTTGTCTTACAGCAGAGTCCATGCTAACTCCCAACCAGCCACATGGAGGCATTGGAACAGACTGTCAAACACAATATTTGTTTATTTTCACCTTTATTACGTCTTCATGTTGATCACGCTAGCAAGCATGATTAGCGTTCCTTTGGAGTCATGTTTCACTTTCCTTTCAGCTCTGTTTTGGTCTCCATTGAAATGTATGGCTCTGTAGCAGCTAATTGCTCCACTGTTCACCAGAGTTGTTGTTAACTTTGTCTGTCTGTTTTTTGGTTCGGCGGCGTATAGTCAATTTACTACAGATTTGATTTGATATCTTTCTTGCTGAAAACAGCTGCCTGCTGCGGATGCAAACAGGGATGATGAGAGCAGTAGGACTGACGCACAACTTAAGACCAAAAACACTGAGCTGATAGATGCTGATGCAAAGCTGAGGGGGACTGCAGGTTTGGGTGATAATCCTCTGTGCGCTCATCACTAGGAGTGACACCTTTCACATTTCACATAGTCATTTCAACCAGTGCTGATATAAGAAATATTGATCAGTGCAGCTTTAATAAGAAGGGGATCAGCAATGGCATACATCTCAAAGTGCAATCCTGGGGTAGATGACTTATTTTCAGTCTTCTAGTGAAGCCATTCTAGACTATGTATCACATGATTTCATTTAAGAAAGCTGGAATGGCATTTTGAAAAGGATCCTGTTTGTTAAAGCACCTAGTGCACATTTGAATTTTGGTTCCATTAGAGATCCATTAAAGGGTGTAGCCTGCATGAAGGAGAAATTTAGAAATAAGTGACATGTCACAACTTCATTTAACATTACTCACTGTCCACTCTGCTGTCTGGAGATCAGCAGCTAATAGGTCCCATATGAATGGTCAGTCCATAATTACACTCCTCCATCCTCATTTTTTTCTTCCCCTGACCCTCCAAATGTGTCTCTGTAGCAAGGCAAATGTCACTAAATGCCAGACCAGGCTTACCATTCCAAAAGCCAAATGTTATTTCATCTGTTCTGTCAATTTCCACTCAGCCTGACCAGCTGTCCTCTGGGTTGGCTCTTTTTAACCTCAGTGACAGGAATATGAGATTGACCCTTTTGTCCTGCTTCAGTATGTCAGACATGACCAATAGCAGCCGAGGAGGTGGCGCAAAACGGTGGGGAAACAAGGGAAAACATACTAACGGTGCACATGCAATACATTTTCAGTTAGGAGGACCCCTTCAAATATTTTTATTCGATTTTTTTCAAACGAAAATTTTCCATTACGGATCAGCAAGTTGTCACATTGCATTGTCACATGTTCTCACCAACTCCAGACACTTCTCCACGTTCCAGCCCTCAATTATCTGTGTCTCACTTTCAGTCAAGTCAGTTACAAGATGCACTCGAGACGAGACAGCTTGTTATTGCTTTTAAAGAGCAACCTTTTGTTCATTACAAGACTGATTCAACAAAAACACGGTCGACATATCTTACAAATTCTTTTACAAATACCGCAGAGCTATAAACAGTTTGTCACAGTTTGTTTGTCACAGTTTGTCAGTCTGGCGTCTTACAGTTTAAAACTTTTGGATTCGAAGTTCGTGACTGTTTTCACGTCTGGAGTCGTCCATTGAGTGATGGCATCAGGAGGACAATGAACTTTTGTTGTGTTAATTAAAGCTTTATGAAATGAAGCAGATGAATAAGCAAACCCCAAGCCTCAGTCAGGATTGTAGTTGGAATAAGAATATTGCTTCCACATAATTAGGTTTAATATTGTACTTAGAGGAGTGAATCCGGCTTTATGAGAATTCAAATCCAAACAAAGCATCACAATCAAATATTGAAACAAAGACAATATTGCCAAGGAGTATAAAAAAAGATAAATCCTATCCATGGTAAAAAAACAAAAAAACAGAACAGTTGTGGGTGAAAGATTATGGGTGAGATGCCCCTTCAGAAAGGAGAAGACTACTCTGAGAGCAGATAGCTATATTGCATGCCCTGTTAGTTAGCTATGAAGTGAAAATGAGCATCCTGCTCTGTGGGATTCAGCCTGACAAGGATGTGCAAATGGAGTGAATCTCTTCAAGTATACCCTGGGCAACAGTTCCCTCGCTTTCTCCAATCTCTCCCTCTCCCCCTCTCCCACAGTGACACTCAACATCTGTAGCCACTGTGACACAATCTGCAAGTAATCCATAACCATAAATCTGATGACATCTCATCGGGGAGGTGGGGGGGGGGGACTTTACATCCCCACCAACACAGGAGCAATATCACCGTCCACTAGCCAAGCATCTCCAGCACCTCCAGAACCTTGAAATTAGAACAACCGAGCAGCAGATATCATCTCCAGACACTTTTTTTTTTCTTTTTCTTTGCCATCCTCTCTGACACACATTCACATTCACAGACACATACTGTACTGGTATTTATCACTTTGGCGGCTAATACATAAGGCTAATTTGGCGTTTTATTAAAAATCCGATACAGGCAGTCGATGTTGTTTGCCACCAATATTATAAAGGTTCCTCCGTGACCACAGCTCATGAATATATCACTGTCCAGTGAAATCAATTCCAGCATGACGAAGGGATGTTTTCCACAGCTGCTTTAGAGGTTACTGTCTCTTATCCTGAAATGAAACATGCCTCATCCTGCCTTAAAGAGACTGTGCAACATTTGAAAGAAGAAATTACACAAATGAAAAGTTGAATTCACAAGGAACAAAATGCACCATCGCTCAATTCCAGACACTCAGAGCTTTTGTAGCCACAGCCTCTCTTGGTCTGGTATGACCAGTAGCTTGTTGTAGCTAATGTTTGCAAATTTGACCTCATGTTTTGTTTTTCTACTTAAGCTACTACAAGGCTACAATTTAGCATTTAGCATTGGTCTGTCTGCAAGTGAATTTGCCCTAAATTGGCATTTAGTTTGAGTTTAGCAATAGTATGAGATGACATTTTTGCCTTTGCTCTAATAGTCCCATTAGTGTGCCATGTCAATTCACAAGCATCAGCTGAAGCATGGTGGTGGCTTTTCTACTCCCAAAAGAACAAAATAATTAGAGGGAATGTTGAATATTTTTAACTTTAGGCCGATAGAAAATTTTTGTATTACACAAAATGAAAAAATGGCTGTTGCCAGATTTGACAAAATAATATTAATACTAGTCCTGAATGCTCCATAAGCCTACTTGTTAAATGCTAATGTGCTCAGCAGTGAGGTGAATCACATTAAGCAGTAACAGTGAAAGCTTTAGTTTTATGCCATTTTCCTTATTCTCCTTTCCACTTTCATGCATTAATGCAGCTTTAATGTATTTGAAACCACATGCGAAGATTGACTATTGATTCCATCAGCCATATTTTTAATCTACATTCTTTTAGTCATGTTACTTTCTCACTGCTCCACACAGTGCATTGTACTGTAAAGTCCATTAATCAAGTAAAAATATCTGGCAAGTACAGAGAGTTCTTTTCTCTATAAAACTCCCACTCTTATATTTCCCATTGTCCAGTAATGTCTTTTAAGTCTCCATGATAGCATCAAGTTCAAGCCGTATCTTGCTCCAAGGCTATCTTCATAGTAAATAGTCTGCGATAACCATCCTTATTATGTCTGATGCTGCCAAGTTGTCACCATCTATGAAATAACACCACTATTAGCAGCTAATGGTGAGCTCTACAGAAGACAGATTCCAAGTAAAGACACTATTAATTCTCCAAGGGTTATATACAATAAGTGTGTGTGTGTGTGTGTGTGTGTGTGTGTGTGTGTGTGTGTGTGTGTAGCTATACAGTATGAGATTGTATAATGGTGCCATTTAATCACAATTGAGGTCACGAGAGGACTCTTGAGCAACACACAGCATTGTGCTAAAGACATCACATCAGTTCAAAGGATTAGCATAAGCATAGATGGATGGCTTGGAGTGGCAGTGTAATTAGAGCTTGTTATGGCAATTTATGACGGTGTAACAAAATATCTCAGGGAAGCTGCCAGACTATGATGGTTAATATTTCATTGTCAAAACACTGGGTGATGTGGAGGAATTGCAAAAAAAAAGCAAGAAGTGAAGTTGGCTGTAAATGTGGTCTTGTTATATTCCCAAGACCTTGGGTTTGGGAATGCACATTTAGAATGCTTATATATGAGTGTTATAATGAGGTGTTATTAATGAGTCATTTCCCTGGTGTACTAATGTGATTTATAGTATTAGGTAGAAACCTAACCTGTGAAATCATCTTGTATGTTGTGGTAATAGGAGAGTAGGTGATTATATTAAAACACATGCTGGTTTGTTAAGAGATGGCTCTCAGGGAGCTGTGCTGTTTTTGGGGCATAAACATTAGATGATGACAGCTTTTGGACTCGTGTGGAGCTCTGAAAGGGTTTTTCATCAGAGCAAAATATCACTAACAATCTGCTGCCGAGAAGAGAGGCACTAATTACTAGTTCTAGGCCTCAGTGTGTCATGATAGGAATTTCTAAAGGGACTGTGTGGTACAAGAATTTCAAGACAGATTGTTTGATCGCTTGTTAATGCGAAATCTCGGCAGATCGGAGTATTAGTTAGACAGATATTTGACTGAAGCAAAGCTGCTCTGGAGGCAGGAGTTATGTTTTTGCTTTATATAAAACTAAAACAGGCTAGCATTCCTCAGCTGTCTTGTACAGCCTTACAGGTATGTTGCTTCAGTGGACTAATCAGATAATTCATTCCATGGTTGTATGTTTCTCCTTGCAGTGTTAGTGTCGTTTTATCTCTAAATTCCATTATATCACCTTCAAAGCTCACTTAAAACTTTTGATTAATTGATTAGTGGATTGAGACAGCTGATTAACTATTTTGATAATTGATCAATCAAAGCCATGTTTCACCAAACATAATATCTTAATATCATTCCCAGTCGCTTAGGAAATTGTGATGGGGATTTAATTTTAAATCAGATTTTTTTAGACCAAAGATTGATCAGTTAATCAGGAAATTATCTGCAGATTAATTGATAACGTGAGTAATTACTAGTTGCAGCCCTGGATGGATTAAAGCTGTTGGACAACATTAGCCAGTATTGAACTTGAAGCTGCAGATTGATTTTTTTAGGGGGCATTTGGGGGACAGTGTAATAATCAGAAAACACTGAGATGTTTTTTTTATGGCTATTGTGGTAGTAAAATATTGCAGGAGGTATCCAACAAATACTGACGTATAGGTGCCTCTTTAATAGATTTAAAGTGACCACTTTCTGGTGCACTAAGACAGACAGAAACCATGCCAATATTTTCCACAGTTAGAAACTCAACTAGAAACCATAACCCGAACCACTGAGTTGAATCAGCGCCTCTTCAGGTCTCAGCAAAACAATGAACTCCTCTGCGTCCATGAAATGTGTAGAACTAATACTCTAATCTTCAGAGTGTCATTCTTTTGTTCGCACCGACATTGCTCTTTTCACTTTGGCAGTAAAGGAATTCCCTGTTTTTGAATTTTGAATACAGCTCCAGTTCTCAGCATGGTGTCTGAACTGCTGCGCCTCGTCTATTAGCTCTGAAAATGGAGGATGCTCTGAATAATTTGGCTCCAGGTACCATGCACAAGAGGTGCAAGCAGCCAGGGAGATGAATTGGCTCTTTGTTGACTGGTTCAATGATCGCCCCAAATGTTTTATCGAGTAAAATGTTTTGACCAATGATTTATGAACCATAAATATGTATTGAACACATTGTTTGATGAATAGGTTAACAATGTTTAGACTCAGCTGAGGATTTTCACTCTGTATAGCATGATATCATTGGGGAGTCAGAATGAAGGGGGAAAAAATAAATTGGAAAAGCAGAATTAGAAGTAGATTTATTACTATGCATCAATACAAAGTGATCTGGGGCTGTGGGTGTTTTTAAATGCGGGAAAAAAAAAAAAAAAAAGGATTATGTTTGGCCTGTATGCAGCATTTCGATTGGCTTGAAAATGCCCAGCAGACTGAAATTAAATCAAACATCCACAAATAAAAGATGGTTTTGGTTCAAGTAAACAGGGACCAACAAATAGAGTACTCCCAGATAAACAAAGTGCACTCCTCTAGTTTGGCTATTTGGAATGAGACACTTTTTTTTTGACAAAATATCAAGGCAGATGGGTGCTAACTTCAAGATTTATCTAATTCTAAAACCCTCAACAACAAACTCACTGAACAAGGACTGTTCTTGGTTATAATCAAGTCAAACTAACGAAAGTAAAGAGAAAAAAATGCATCAGAAAATACAGAGTTAATGAACGTCTGCTTCACAGCCAAGAGGGAGGGTCATCTATCTGAATGTGATTGGTGAGGCTTTTCAGCAGCACCGCACCACTTGGCCAAAACACATGGCCGTTCTATTTTTAGCACACATGGTGTCAATAATTCATGAATCACAAGATGTACCTGTAAACGATCATCGGCAAAGCTGCTGCTTCTCACTCACGGTAGTCATCAAATGTCAAGAAGGTAATCAATAGCAGCACTCATACTGGATGATAGTTCTCATGTGGAAACAGACCTCAAGGTGCTTCGCAAAGAACGATAAAATGAGAAAAAGACAATCACAGAGACAATCTGGACTGTCCCCAAAAATAAAGTCCCTCTCAATTACTGTGTAGCAAAGCACAAAGACAATTAAATATAAAATAATACATTTTTCTTCTTCTCTTTAGACTATGTGTGGAAACGGCATATACATGGTTTGTACTCATTGTTTATACATCTAGCCCCAGGATGGCAAGGACAAACAGAAATTGTACTTTCAGATGTTTTTCTCTAACGTCCAAAGCTTGTTGCAGGAGGCTTCAGGGCTATACCAGCAATTTATTTTTTTCATTTTCATAAAGTTGAAGGGAGTCCAAGATATCCCAACTTTTAGCCCTAAAATGTGGGTCAACGCTGGATCCTACATTTCCCAGAATGCAATTCGTTAGCAGCTGTCATTCGGTTCCACCCAGCCTCCTAAAGGCTCTCTTCTTGAACAGCTGCCCAGAAAGATAACACCATGACAGTGGTTGACCAGAGGAGCCAAAAGGCCACACTAGAAAATAACACAAGCTGTTGATCAGACTTACCATTTCAGGCTGGTGTCATGACAACAATATCAAACTGTATATTTTGATTAATTGCAGAGCAGCTGACCAGCAGCACATCAAGTTATAAATATTAAATATTCTATTCAGGGTTTTTTTTTATGACCAAATCCTGCTGGTTTAATACTCAGTAATCACGGCTGCAGATCCTTTCAAATACACTGGAAGTCGTGACTGTAAAGAGAAAGCTACAGCGCACTTGTCTGAGCCGCTCTGACTCGCTCACGTGTCACCTCTTGAGACACAGTGAGGTGAGCATGAAAATAGCTTTTGTGTCACTGCCACTGAGTTGTGTGCATCGAGGACAGAGCATCACGCAGTTTGAGCACTTACCAAAGCGCCCTGCTGTCATGCTAATGATTTTTTTTTTTAAACATGTATCACATCAGATTTGAGTTAAATGATCGAGGGTCGAGTCTCTGTAGGTGGTGCTGTTTTCTTTGTGTAGTCAGTGTCTTCTTTTTTATTTAAGACAAACCTTAGTATAAAAAGTGTCCATTGCTGTGGACATTACAGGTTCACTACAATCTGTGTGCAGACTTAAGGCCAACTGTACTTTCTTTAGTCCTGAGCTGAGTTTGAAATGGGTGGATAACAAGTGCTTTTGTTTTCCAGCCTGTCACTATCTCACTAGATTATTATTTGTTATTGAGTGTATTTTAAAACAGTCATTAGACATTTTTTCTTTTTAATTGCTTAAATACAGGGGGCAATTTTAAAGTGCTATTCTTACAATTTGTTCTGACCTACTGTTTCTTCCTTTGGTTTTTTGCAACTTGAAGCCTTGAACATACAAAAAAGGAGAAGTGGTGATTTTTAAATTAAATTAGCAACTTTGAAGCTTCAGTAATTTACTTACTTGCCCAAAGTAGTCACACACAACTTCATGAGATGTGATGTGTGTGTGTGTGTGTGTGTGTTCTTCACAGGATAATACATGGTCATTTAAAGGTACATCCTGTGATCGGTTTATAAAACAGCAAATCTTAATCACTGGAAATCACTGTGGTGTTGAGATGATCAGAGTGTTTATTCATGTGAACATGTCCTGGACAGTACACAGCAGGTACTGTGTCAACCACATTAAATGAGGATCAACTCAGTGGAAATGCAGTATAAACACAGTATAAAATTGCGGAGCACGGATGTTGTGTGGGTGTGCTTTGAATTTTAATTAATTCTGGCATTCAGTTGGCTGTTAAAGTGGATGTCACCTTTTCTACATAGTGGCCGTCCTGTATGTTATTTTGATGTCCAAATTGCAACTGATGCGTTCTTGGTCAACGTTGCTTTTTGGAAGGATACATTTTCAACATGAACCTTTTATCTTTTCTTGTTTCTTTCATTTTCTTTTTTCAGAATTGTGTCTTTATATAGCACTAATTGAATTTTTTTTTTCTGCAATTCAATTTTCCTTCCCTCCATCCTGTGGTCTGTGACCTGAAAATTGATCAATGGGGATGTTTGAATCCCTAAAATGCGTCTCAGCGGGCAGGAAGGAGAGAGTGTGGATCTACAGGAAACAGAAACAGCTTGACTGTGGTAATAATAACGCTGCACGACTGTAATGCTAACTGAGGAAAGAATAACAGCACCAGCGACAGCTCTATATTTAATCATGAAAACACTATTGCAACTTTTATTTTCAAAAACCAAAACTCGTTTCTTTTCTTCCCCTCTTCTTATTTCCTGTTCCAAGTGCATCTTGGCTCACTCAGAAAATATATACAGTTATAAAGCTGCACAGTTGCAGTTATAATTGTTAGCTCTATATATATAATATCAACCTAGACTTACTGCACCAACAGCCATCCAAAAGCCAATGAGGTGATAGATTTGTATTTATAGCTGCTTTATTCCTCCCTCATGTCCCATCATGTCTCTCATATTTACATATATTAGTTGCATGTTATCTCTGTCACTCATAATCTGTGATTCTTCCATGACGCTGCAGTGGCTCTCATATTAGTAGTAGTGCAGCAGCCGTCATCGGGTGCTAAGTGTCTTACTTAGCAAGTCATCAGTAGCTGCCCTCTCCTCACTATGACAGAGTGAGGAGTGAGCCAGGAGGTCTCATTGGGTGAAAAAACTTCTTCCGTCTTTACATGAGTAGCTTTGAGTGAGGCAGAAATGCGGGTGAGGGAGGCAGGGAGCCACAACAGCTAGGTGTAGAGCAGAGAGCTGCAACAATATCTGAATCGTGCAATCGAATGTCAGAACTGAAATAAACGTAAATTGCTCAGTTTGAAACAATATTGATTTCAGTTTTATTTCTTTGCAGTGTTTTATTTTTTTAATGCTGCACATGCTTGTCTAACATGCATGCATAACAAACAGCTAATAGAGGACGTGCTGTAAGAGTACAACTATCATGACAGTGAGAGGTCTAATAGCTGAGTTTAGAACATGCAGAGCAGTGTTACCTGTAAAAGAAGGATTAGACTATTTAAATATGGACTTAAATATCATGTAGTCATCCTCTGTGGGTGGTGGTAGTGGTGGTGGTGGTGGTGGTGGTGGTGGTGCTGAGAGAAAAAAGTGACGGACAAACCACTCGATATAAAATCTTCTGTAATATGCGTCATCGACACGGATTAAAAGTAAACTACTCAGCGGGGGGGCCGGAGCCATTACTGAAATGATGAAAGGCAGAGGAGGACTGGCTTGTCAGCAAGGGAGAGTGTGCACTTTTTACCTCCGGACTTCATTAAAAGGAGATTCACTGGGATTAGCTTGGAACACCACTGCTGCCAGGATGGTGGGCAGGAGTGCAGGGACTCTGCGGTGCATGTGTGGCTGCACGTGTGTGCATGACAATGTGTATGCACAGGCTCGAAGGTGTGCACGCACGCATCAGCCCATGCATAAATGCTTTCTTTTGGCGTGCGTGTGTTGTGTATCTGTTCACACGCTTCTTGCTCATGCTGTGGTTGCAGAGTGATTATAATGAGGTGGCCTCTCACTCCCCTCACCTTGCTGGTCTAAGATGAAAGACGTGTTTCTTTGATGAGGGCTGATGGAGCATGAGATATTCCTTATCTCCCCTTGCGGCCTTGGGATTAGCATTGATAACTGACAAGTTTTTTTTAAAGTTTTAATTAGTGGCGGCAATTCAGCAAAAGCTAAGGTGTGGCAAGGTCGCCTATCGGCCGGTAAACATTCATCACCCACGTACAGAGAGCAAAGGAAGAGGCGGTGTAACAGTCTTTTATTGATATGTGACAAGCAGCATTATGTAATAATAGAGCTGTCCAGTGCTTTCCATTCTCCAGCTGTCCACCACAGACTCCAGTCACCTTAGATCCACACCCACCTGCACACCAGCGTCTCATTTCCACATCAAGCCACACCTGTCCACGCCTTTCTACATCAACCCCAGTGTGTGTATTTATATATACTGTCCAATCTGCCAGATTGTCTGTTATGTCACTCTAGCCTTCATTCTGTTCTGCCTGCATGTTTTAGCTTGTGGCCTCTCTCTCTGTTTCCTTTTGGGCTTGTTTGCCTTTGCTGATAACCTTCCTGTCACAGAACTGCTCAGTTCTAACAGTGCGTTCACACATACAGATCTATAATAATTGGCAGTGTCTGGCCTGTCATGAATCTGTACTTCTCAGGGTGTGTTGTTTTCTGATGTATCTGCCGCCACCAGACACATCAACAAATGTCGGAGATTTGTTTCCACGTGAATGTCAGACGGATGAAACAAGGGAAATAAAGTTAGATTATTAAGAATACTGCCTTACCTTAAATGAACTCCACTGCATTTAATCCAGTCGCAGGCAATTAATCATTCAGGGGTTACTGGCAAGGTCTCAAATTGGCAAACTCTCTGATAGTTTCCAGTTCATCAAGACGTGGACGTTTTTCAGCTGCTTGGTCCATATTAGCATGCGATAAGCTAATCTTTCAGCAGAACTCCCGGTGGTCCTCAGGTAGCACTCTGAGCATCGAGGGAGCAGCTCAGGTACTCAGTGTTCCTCCCGCTCCACTAGCTAATGCTAATTAGCATTACGCAGTGACCCAGTGACCGAGCACCAGCAGCTCCTGACACACAAACCGTCATTTGATAACAGGACAAAGGGTGACTGTAAAAAAAATGATTAGTTTCATGTAAAACATTGATTTCTCCAAATTAGGTGAGTGAATATACACCAGTTTATAGACAGCTCTTGTCTTTCTCCTGGCTCTTATCTGGTGTCCTCAGATGTAATCTCGATGGAGAGCTGACAGGCTGGATGGCTAATTTCCTGACTGGGAAGCCTCGATACGTCCATGTGGAAAACACAATGTCAGAGTCGCTCCGTCAGTGCCCGCCCTGCAGGGCAGTGCACTAACGTCTTAATTCTAGTTTGGGAATACAAGGTTTGGCTAAATTTCCTACATGTAAACAACTCAGTGGTCTGACTTGGGACTTGGAAAGGAGTTGTTATTACATGTGTGATGCTCTGTCTGACCCCTTTTTGTTTTGTTTATGTGTCAACCATGTAATCCACTGTTCATTGGTCCTTTGTCTCTGAACAGTGTTTCGATCACACATGAGGACATGTTTTTTTGCACATATTACTTCACCTACTGGTCGATATTATATATATATATTATATATTCAAAGCTGGTAATAAAGGTGTTAGAATTACCTTGGTCTTTCTATTAACATTAATCCCTGTATGTCAGTTATTTCACTCTCAAGCCGAGGTTGGACTAAACTGTCAAACTGCCATTCTCTCATCCTGACAATTGTTCACCAGGATGGAGATAGAGGATAGATGAGAGAGGTGTTTCATATTAAACTTTCACTTCTCAGGGACATTTCCAATTGTAAATGTATTATTTTATATATATATTACTTTGAGATAAAATGCAATATTATCATTAATACAATGAATTATATCTCATGTAAATAAATAACCAAATATTTCTAGTTTGTTACCTCCACCAATTAAGGCATGTTTTCACCCGTGTCTGTCCATCAGTTGGTTGGTTGGTTTGTTTGTCGGCAGGATTGTGTAAAGATTACTAAACCGATCTGCACTGACTTGGTGGAGGGCTGAACTCATTGAATGTGGAGCCGTTCCAGATCATTTGCTATGAATTCAGATTTTTTTTCTCTGAACTCTGGATGTTTTATGTTGTTTGACACTGGCATTGGCAGTTTGAATGTGGTTTCACTTGGTGAGTTTTTCAGGTGTTTGGTCTTAAACCAAACTGCTCGACCAGTTGAAATGTTGACCTGATGATGGCACGAGATAATGAGGAAACAGACTGTGGAAATAATAGATGTATTTATGTAAAATCAGGGTGGTTGATCACATCTTCATGAAAAGAACAAAGGGGCCTTTAGCTCATACTGAATACATAACGCTGATTAACTAAACCATATATAATGTATATGGGAGTTTTACTTGTCTTGCTTGATAAATATAGCATACAATAAAAATGTGTTAATATTAAAGCTTTTTATCTGAGTAAGGCAAATGACACCACCATAGCATGTGCTGCAGGCTGAATTTGTTCCAAGGTTGGCATCAGGCATTATTTACTGGTTAGAGAAAACAGCAGGACAATAAATAATTTCACAAGCCAGTTGATCTCTGTGCAGATCCTTTCTGTAGGCCAAAACACAGTGTTAGCTTTCATAGTTTCTGGGTCAATACATGCTACGGAGAGGAAAAAAAAAATTACAAATGTTTTGATTCTGTAATCATTTCAAACCTTTACATGCAATAATTCTGATAACATACCTAACTTACTTGGTTTGGATGTTTATTTGTGCTGCAAATAATGTAGAATTATTGAAAGTCTGACTTTGAAAATTGAAATTACAGATAAATTTAACTTTCCAGTTATCCTGTGCACCTGAGCTAGCGTAACTACAGTTTCTGCACACATCACACATGCACATTCTGTGCAGTGCAGGGTTTGTGTACAGTGGGCAATCTGTTGGAGGTGGTCTCGATCGGTCTTCGATATAATGCCTCAGGGTGAGTTGGCTAATATTCCAAAGAAGAGATCATACGATCAAAGAGTTCATCCTGCATGCCTGGGGAGTAAGTTCATAGTCAGTCAACTCAAAGGCACCAGGTCAGCTGACAGGCAGAGTGGTCATGTATATACGATACTGCATCTGATACTTGTCTTTGATTTTATAATGAGACAGTTTGGGCACATAAGATTATTCATAGTTGGTGGGTGGACCTACTTATTAACATTATGAGCAATGCAAATGACTGCAGATCAAATAACACACATATGGGATGTTAACATACATTTTATGGGAACTGCGTGACCAATTATTGCAAGGAATGAGTGTGTAAAAGTAAATTTATTACAACAGTAACTGCTGGTAGTACTACTTTTAATCCTTTTGGAGCTCTGCTTTCACAACACACTCTCACTCCCAAGTTCAAGTTCAGGGCCCCTTTGGTGTTCATAAACGTAATCTGGTCACAATAATATCTTTACAAAACATATTCTCTATTGTAGTTTGTATGGAAACTTTGTTTTTAGGAGACAACACCCCTATAAACAACAACAGTATTTTATAGTGACCTGCATTTTGCTAAGGTTCATTAGCTACCATATGCTACTGGTCATACCAGACCAAGAAAGAATGTATCAACACATACTCAATGTATTGACATGGGGAAGAGAGCGTTTCATTGCTCAGCCATTCATTCAAGGTCACCTCTAGTCACAGATACATAGGCTATCTGCCATGAATACCCACTTATTTCTGCACTCAGTGAGAGTTTTAATAATGTCTCAGTATGTTCCACCTTATATGCAAAAGTAAAAATGAATCGTGAGAAGATTTCTTTTTTTTTTTTGAAAAGTTGAGACTGCATGTGAATGAGCTGGAAGGAAAGAAATATTGAAAAGGTCTTCCTCAAGTTCTCACCTCCTCTATTTATGCTGCAGCAGCTCCATGTGCCAGTTTCCTGAAAGGCAGTGAGGTGTTATAGTAGATTCCTCCAGTCATGAGAACAACTTTGTGAGAAAAAATAAAAGCTGCTAGTTCATCACAGATGTATACCCTGAAGCCCACAGCAGGGCCACTAATGGCCTGAAAGAAAGCTCTGATCTGAATCTCCCTTTTTCTTTCTCTGTATCTCTATCTTTTCTTAGAATGCTGCCTCTAAATCGCACCCACATGTTTTTTTTTTTTTCCACCAGCTCTTTACTCCCTCCTGCACATCATCTTTTACACAAACCTCCACCGCAGCCACATCGCCTGCTATTTTCCCGGAGTTGTCGTTCATCATCCTCCCCTATTTCCTCAAGCTGAGTTTTAAACTTATCAGCCAGCCGAGCTGATGCTGAGCAGCTCGTTTCTCAGCTGGAGTGATAACTATCTTTTGCATGCCTGGCAGAAGCAGACCTGAAAACTCTCCCCATGTCTTTCCCCGGGGCTGACAGAGTCTTATTGATTCCAAAGTTTTGTTGATTAATTCAGGTGAGCTGTATCGGGAGGAGCACTGTGCTTGTTGTGGTTTGTTGTCATCAAAGTTATGTCCACATTCACACACACAAATACACACATACACAAAGTGAGAGAGAGCCCTGTCCAGAATGCTAAGCTCCATGACAACAAATTGTTATGTAGGATTTGGATTTGGATTCACTCGAGCTTACACAACTACCGAGCTGGCTCAGCCCAAAATACTGTGGTTTGTTTGATTTGCTCTGCTCCAAAAAAGGACTTTGCAATTGTTTTTTTAATTGTTTAAGCAGACTGCAAATATTTCTTTTTTATTTTTATGAAAGCATGCTTTCAGTTTCTTTTGATTGCTTTGGATTGTCCTTTTAAAATGGATTATTTTGCTTGTTTCAAAAGACTTTTTTTTTCTTCAAGTGAACCACTTTCATGTTTGGCTTTGCTTCAAGTATGCCATGAATGCATGAAGACCCAGTTCTTGAATAAGAAAAAAATTCTATATTAAGCACCACAAACACATATAGAGTATAAAGGAAGGAACATTTAAACAAACATCATCTCGACCACAACAAAACATCCAATAGTCCAGACATTATAGAATATGTGATGTTCCAGCAGAACACAGACAAGCCTGTAACTTCCCCTCGTGAATGATTTATTGTTGCACTTCTCTGGACATGGGCTTGGGTGAATATTTCATGCAACTTATTTGCCCCTTGTAATAGGTTTGACTTAAGTCTGACTCTGGAGTCCTCGAAGGGAGGCCTTGCCAATTGGACAGCTAACCTCTCTCCAACCAAAGAGTGAAACTTGGGGCACAGAAGGAATAAGAGGTCTTGGTTGGTAGGGAGGTATCCATAGTATCTCTTTGAAAGTTTATGTCAAATATACTGAACCGAGATTCCTCAGTGTCATATATTAAAAGGGACAGTATATTTTGACAGTGAGGCAGTGGCCTGTTAAGAGCTTGACTTCACATGAGCTCACCGCAGTCAAGTGTGAAACAGAGTGTAGCATTAATGTTACTGTAGCTCAGCTGATAAATGTTTTAAATGTTTAAAGTGCTGCGTCTACTGTACAAATATAAATGGTTAAAATGCACAATATGCACATGGTTTAACAGAAAATAGACTTGTAAGTTAAATAAGTCATGTATTAGTATCATACAGTCAGTGTGGTGTAGATGGGGAGTGATGGTGTGTGAATTATTGTAGGTTTTAATTGCTGATAATATGTTTTATTAGTTTAATTATAAGTTTTTGTTTGTGTGGCAAAGTGCTTGGGTGTGTATGGGTGGTGTGGACAGATGAAATGGTGAAGGTTAGGTTTGAGGAGTGTTAATTCCTTAGGTAAGTTTCTTTCCAAATATAGGAACATTGTGTATTCTGTATCGCCTTCTCTACTAAGCATGATTACAACCCGCACATGCAGAGTTTAAGCAACAAATTGATCATTCTTACAAACTATTTCCTGATTTTCCACTTTATCACTTCACATATACACTGTACACACACACACACACACACACTGCATTTTACGAAGCAGCTTGGATGGAACTCCAAACGCTGAGGGGGAAGAAACCACAATCATTCATCTTTCAAACCGTGGGGGCTAACATAATCCACCAGTGGGTACGACTCCGGGAGCATTGTGTCCCGGTGCTCACAACAAGTGCCTCCAGTCACCAGAGAAAAATGAAGAGGATGGAGACAGTGCAACATGCGGTGAATGCCAAGTTTCAAATATGTGCACATTGAAAGCTTTCAATGGCCAAGGTCAGCACGGGGGAGCAAAGAAACTAATACTAATGTCAAATGTCATTATTGCCTAGACCCTTTAAATAGTGACTATTCACTAGTTTTCTTTGTGTTAGTGAGGTGTACTTTGAGTCATCACTCATACTAATGGTCTGTTTTTGCACAGCCTGCACAAATGTACAAAACCTTACAAAAACACGTTCTGTCCCTTGAAGCCCGGTGGTCTGTTACCATGTTATATTAGTTTCTATCCTCCTCAAATGATTTTTCTTGGTGACTCATCAGGTGTATACTTATGTTTTGATTTTCATTTATTCATTCATTCTTTAAAGAGCATCTAACTAACACCCACCTGTGTTTTTCATTTCATTGAACTGTGGACGAATTTGACTTCATATAGGAATCACAAGAACATAAAACACATAAAAAAAAAAAAGAAAAAACATTCATTCAAACATCATTCTTAGCCAGAACCTTGACCCACTTACAGCAGCTATTGAGTGGGGATTGTAAAGTGGCTTTAGTGCAAATTTCAATTTGCTTGGCTGAAAAACTGAAAGCAGGAGAGACAAATAATAACAATGGTGACGATAATAACCCCCTATTCTAACCATGGATGTGAAGGTTTTATGAATATAAGCTGTTTTAAAAGTCATCTATTTATCACAGGAATGATTGAATTTCTATAGTTTTTATTGTGTTGTTTATGTGCAGTGCAGGGTTTATGGAAGGGTAGAGTTGTGCAGCGTTTAGTTTGATACAGATAAGATGATTTCAGAGCCTGACACTGACACTATCTGGCACTCTGTTTACATTTTGTCAAAGTGGCACTATTTAAAGTATGCTGAATTAGCTATTAGCCACTCCGGTGTGTGATGTACCCATGGATGTACTGACAGCTACCACAGCACGACTTTGATATGGAGGACAACTTAAAAATGTGATGATCCTCAGGCAAGTCCTGGAGCTATAAGGAGCATCTTCCTTTCTGTTAATTCTAAGCGGATTAATGGGGTTTTATTCACACTGGACATTGCAGATAAAGATATACTTCGAAAAGTGTACCTCCTGCTGAATATAAAAATATGTGCATCACATCTGTGTGGTCCGATGTGACTAAGTCAGGACTCTTAGAAGGGGTGTAATTTCTCTGACAATTGGGTGCTGAGGGTTTTAAAGTGCCTTAATTGCCTCCATGAGCTGTGTGCCACAGCCACTGCAGCAACTGCTGATTGTGCTGGTAAGCAGGCCAGACTACATACAGAGGTGGCTGACCACAGAGCTCATATGGGTTGTTATAGAGGGCAATGACAAATGACATGTTTTAGAATTCAGTTTGGAGGACTTGTTTGATGTCACCTACGCCTTTCTCGAAAATTTGATCAATTCCCTTACACTACAGGTACTTATATTACCCTTTATGCTTTGCTTTAATGCTTTGTCAGCACATTGTAAATGAGTGTTGGCAGATAAATTAACATGTGCATGAGGTACATTAGTAGAAAACCAAGTACATTCTGTATGATAAGCAGTTGAAATGTGAAAAGAAAAAGAAAAGAAAAAAGAAGAGGCTCCACTATTTACTAAGCGTCTGTATGATGAGAACAAAAATAGCATAACAGACTTAGTCTTTGCTCATAAATCCAAATACTACTTTTACACACAGTGAACAGTGATGCAGATGAGAGGGAAAGTAATCCCTGGTAACCTATTTGAAATCCAGGCCAAAACAACAGCCTTTTCCAGATAAAAGTCTGCTTGATCCCCTCACAAACATGACCCCTGCTTTTGAATATCTGGACTCATTCCCTCGTGCAATTGATAAATACAATTGAAACTGCTGCATCATGTCACTGTGAAGCAACTATTTATTTTCACCCCCGGAGAGGAAGTCATGATTGTGGTCCAGTATTCTCCCAGGCTGAACCGACTGAGCTTATTATTATCAGCTCATGCTGGCCGAGGCTTGTGCGCACATACATACTAGATATTCACACACATGCTTTTGACACTGCTTTATCAGCGCAGCACTGGTACAGCCCACTTCGCTTTCATTAACACCCTAATTAACTTTTCATGAAGTCCATTTCCTGCTTGTTTAATTAACTGACCATCCCCCTGTTGGCCAACTCAAGCCAGAGCTGAGAGGAATGCGGTGGGGGAACCAACCAAAACAAAACTTCTCAGTTCATATATTGACCCATACTGGCTCCCAGTTGAAGTTTCTGGCTCCTAACCTGACCTTCCCTGATTTTATAATGAAGTGTGTCTCGTGTAACATTCATAATTTAGCCCCCTGAAGTTGTGTAGTGTCTCTCCGAAGCTGACAAGTAATTAACTTTTTATCATTTACGGCAACGTAATGGCACGTTAGATTCACACTTTGGTGGTAAGTTTGTGATAAAAGTATAATTCATACCTTCACCTTGAAGATAGTCTTGGGGAATGTGTGTGTGTGTGTGTGTGTGTGTGTGTGTGTGTGTGTGTGTGTGTGTGTGTGTGTGTGTGTGTGTGTGTGTGTGTGTGTGTGTATATCTCCTTCGCCCGTTCAGTCATGCTGACAATTCCTGTCACATACGCAGCCGTAATGGACTGAAATCATACAAGTGGAGACCTATTAGATTAACACATATGATCTATCACCAGCCTTCTCCGTCTTATCAGGAATGCACATACAATTTACGCCAAGCGCCCCCCCCCCAGCAGCTATTAGAGCCACAAGACGACCCTGTATCTGTCTCCAGGATGAGAAAGACCCTCAGGAGCCGACGACGTGTGAAAATTAAAAAGCCCCCTCCCCCTGCCCGCTCGACCTACCCCACCTCCCTTCTCCTTCCCCTTTTGCTGGGGTTTTTAATCAGATATGGCCGATGGGAAATACAGATCCACTTCACGCCATTCTCCCCCCGCCTCATCGTGATGGCAGGCGTTTCCATGGTAACATGGGCAGAGACGTCAGTAAGCGGCATCGCTGTAATTATGACTGATCTCAGGGAGATCTGTGGGAGGAGGAGAGGCGCTGCCGAAAAACCTCTGGCTGCAATCTGGCTAACCTCCCTGAAGAGAGGGACACAGACGGAGAGAGGGAGAGAGAGGAGAGGGAGGAGAGGAAGGAGAGATGGAGCTACCGAATGACATTAATGACAGGATCTATTATTAGTTGCGTTCTTGATTGAAAACCTTCTGTGGCTGTGTATAAAGTTTTTGGCTGCATTTTCAGTTTGTACTTGTACGCTGAATTTTTCCTGACCACTTGTAAAACTACAGCATTTTTGTCAAGCCAAGCACAAGCATAATAAGGCCATTATACCGCTACAAATGAGTGTTGAGTCTGTGCCAAATTTTGTGCCAATCCAACCAGGCTATTGAGAGTAGGAGGAAATGTTGAATTACTTCTGTACAAATAGAAATAGTCTCTTACAAGTAAAATATCCTGCATTGGAAATGTTACTTAAGTAAAAGTATGTCACTTAAAAGTGCTCAATGCAAGAAAAGTGAGTGTTATCGTATTATATATTAAATCCTTGGATTATTATTGCCTATATATTGATAAAGAAGCAGAATCTTTCTGTTAAAGTTGGTTGAGTTGGAGTAAATCTACGGTTTATTATAGGACTGGAACTAATGATCATTTTCACTGTGGATCAGTCGCCTGATTATGTTTTTATAGATCAATTATTTGTTTGGTTTGTATTAAATCTGAATATATTGAGACATGCTGTTACAATTACCCAGAGCCTAAAGTGGCAACAGTCCAAACCTCCAAACTATTAAAAAACTAATCAAAGTTATTAAAACAATTAAAAAGAAAAGCGGCAAATCCTCACATTTGAGAGGCTGGAACCACAAAAGATTTGGTGTTTTTGCCTGAGAAATGACAAATAAGTTATTGAAATAGTTGCCAGTTAATTTCAGTCAGATGACTAATTGTTTCAGCAGTATTACAATTTACTCATAAATGCTTTCATTTCTGAAAGAGCATCATCTTTTATAAGCTTTGAATATGTCTTGTATGCCAGTGTGTTGTAACTAAAGGTGTCAAATAACTGCATCCATCCATCCGCCCAGTGGTTGTTTGGATATTTCAGTGTGCACCAAAGTTGATTAAGTATGGAAGACACTAATACAGTGGTGGTCTGACTCATTAGACGGACTCCCCTCTGACTTGACATCACAGTGAAACACAGACATCGCCATCCCTAGGTCCCACGCTGCTCGCATTGGTTGAAAATGAAGAAGCAAACCGTGAAGAGTGAATGAGTCACTGTACAAAAGCGTGAGAGAATAATCGTACGTGTCCACTTGTGTGCTCGTATCTCATTTCCTCTGTGGGTGTTTGTGTCCCTGATTTTCTCCAGAGTGAACTCAGGTTGCCTTTTGAAATCCAAAACCAAGTGTTCTAAATAATCTTAATTGGACCCACAGCAACACAGAGCCTTTTGGGCACCAGCTATCAACTTGTAGCAACTAATGACTTCATGTATTACCAAACTGGCAGCACCATGTGTTCACCCGCACTAAAGTATTGAATATCATTGAGTAACTGCCTGATCAAAGACTCATTTCTCATGCTGTTTTAAGGCATACGTACAACGTGAATTTTACATGGACAGAGACTAATGCAGTGGTGGTCTGACTCATTAGCCGGACCCCCGCTGAGTGACATCACGGTGAAACATAGACCTCATTACCTTCTAAATCAGCATGGATCAGAGCCAAGCCTCACCTCACCTCTGTGAAGGAGAAAGTGCATTCTGCATAAAAGTAAATTAGCACAGCCCGCAATGATGTTGAATAAATGCTGACGTGGTTCGAGTGTGGCAGATGGCCGTCAAAAAACAAAAAATATATATTGTCAAAATTGATTTACAAAACCGGCAATGAAAATGGAGAGTGAGTCTTTGATCCCATGAGTCTCAGTTGTTATAAAGTTAACTTGGGAGAACAGATGGCTGCGCAGACTAGAGTTGGGGTAGCTACTTTCAAAATTCAATATGAGTATGGCTGCACTCTTTTCTAATTTTTGTCCTGTCTAGTCTATTTGCAAACAATATGAAAGCCAAATCAATCAATGTTTATTTCACATTTATGTTTTAAGGCTCGCGCATTGCAAAACCACGAGGCGTATGATGCACCGTAATTCAGCATGTTAAATGAGGACAAGAATATTCTGCATGGGCAACATGGAGCACTGTAACCTCAATAAATGACCACATTCATTTAGCAAATACTATTACAGTAAACGAATGAGCTCAATAACGAGAAGTTGGCAGCCTCCATCAGTCTCCACATTACATTCGACACTGCGCAGCACAAGGTTGAGTTTCCACCAGGAATCTGACGGATAGCTGGAGGCCGACTGCAGCAAAGTGGTCGCTGAAATATGCAACATTATTCTAATTTTAAACTGGAGCTGGAACTTGTGAAGTTCTAACAACTGTAGTTTCAACTACAGATTTTTTTTGTCCACTTAAAGCTGTAGTAGGCAGTTATTCTTTGTCATCAGTGGGCAAAAATTACATCATCACCTCTCAGCATATTGTAATTCAAGTGGTCTGAGAGGAAACTAGACGTCTGCACGTCCTCTTGGTTCTGTTGTCAGACTTTAGAAAATCTTGCCCGTGACGGGAGACTTTTGGCCAGTCACAGGTCTTTTCAGAGAGAGGGCGCGTTCCTATTGGCTCTGCTACTAATACAGATGATGAATGCGCACGTCCCCTCAGATTAACATGTGTCTTGCTGTACTTCTCCAGGACAAGTAACAGGCTGCTAGCTTCGTTTTCCTGTAATATATAAATGTGTTATAGTGTTTTTTTGTTTTTTTTTTGCTTACCTCATCTTTAAAGTGGTTATAGTCAATATTTTTTATATTAACAATGGCTCACATGACTATGTGTATGTGAAAGGCATCACTCCTTGTGACGAACCCACACAGAATTATCACCGGACAAACCCTAACTGGTGCTCTGCATCTGCTTGTAATTGTTTGCTAACAGGTTTGCTCTGTCAACATTAAAGGTGTGTTGTGGAAGGGTTAGGGTTAGTCATCTGGCACTTAAAGGTGCAGACATATGTGGCACTAGAGTGGGGCTAAATGGAGCTATAGCCCCACCAAGAGTTACAGACTGTCGTCAGACAAGTAAGACAGCTTTCAAAAGCTTCTCATCCATACCTAGCCTCGTTTATTTATACATTTACTACACATCTTATAAGCCCATTAATAGGTAATTTAGCCCCTAACATGTAGTGTGAGTGCAAGGGCAGGTGTGTTTGTGTGTATGTGTTGCAACTCTGTGTGTTATTCATATCATGCTCTCACTGTCAGGCCAGGGGAGCAGATCTGACATGTGATGAACTGTTAGCATCTGCACTCAATTTCATTCAGCCTATGGACATCATTTCAGTCAATACTAACTCTCAGTGTGTGAATGTGAATGTGTGTGTGTGTGTGTGTGTGTGTGTGTGTGTGTGTGTGTGTGTGTGTGTGTGTTTGTGTGTATGTTGTGTAGTGTGTAGGTGTTGAACTTAGAGAAATCCCCCTGATCCTTAGTCTCATCAGTGACCCTGATGGTAAGTAAAGTGTGTGTTTGTGTCTCACTGGATTCTGGTGTACACATGATTTATGTAGCATGACTGCAGGCAGTGGAATTTAACAGGTCAACTTCATTATCACCATGTTTTATCAACAGACACCATGTTTGGATTCGCTCTGTGGATAGATTTTTTTTTCATATTATAGCACATTCATATAACAAGACCCATGCTTTCTGTGTCTCTCAGTTTCTATCACACTGTGAAAAACACCTAAAGCATAATTAGAGGATTCAGTATTTAACAAACACATATGCCAAATGTAAGCTTTACTAAACGGTGATTCAGTAATCTGCAGTCGCTCTCCATGGTTTTGACCTGTGTAAGTGTAAAATGGAATTTCACTTCAAAAGATGCCCGTGAGGGACCAGGACACACACTCAGCTCTGACTGCACGTCTCTCCGGGGCATGTGCTGATGCTTTTTGAACGCATATTTCTATGATAACATTTCCTACACAGTGGGATCTTTTTTTTTTTTTTTTTTTTTTTTTTTTTGGAGGAAGCAGTTTTTGCTCCTGTGAACTTAACATACCCGACTGATGAGAACAGTGAGGGAGAGGTGCCCTTGGTCTGTCTCCAGCATTATCAGAGCGCTGAGCCAGTCAGAGCCGGTGGGGTGGGGGGTTGGGGGTGGGGGGTGGAGGCGGAGGGGCGGGTTATCTCTGCACGTGTATGCACACAGATACACACACCTGGGTTACATGGCAGTTCACTGGAGTGTGAGGTGAAAACCTGTAAGCGCACAGAGCCGATACTAAAAGCTGGCTGCGCCTGCATGTGTTTTGCGTCATATCAGCTTGTCACTGCAATCTCTGCCATGTCAGTCTGTCTGTATCTGGGTGTTTATGCAGACGGACGGAGGCTAGAACCCAGACTGAAACTGTCAAACACAAGCCAGAGATGTGCAGTGTGGAAGAAGAGCGTGCCTGCATAATCTCTGACCCGGGCATGAAGCAAGGCTCTGCTGCCTCCCTGCACTGGAAGCAGGTGCTATACCTACTACTCCATATCAAACAAGACGCGGCCCAGTACTTGAGACATGCGTAGTGAACAGCCAATCATCTTAAAGCTTCCAGTCTAGCAATGTAACTTGAGTATATAGTGAATAATTTATATTCTGGCCTTTTAAGTAACTATATATCCAAAATATACCAAAAGGAGTTCAGCTAGACAAATGATTAGAGCTGAGCTGCTGTGGAGGCAGGAATTATCTTATTGGTTGAGTTAAACCTCAGTGGGTAAAGTTAAAGCACCACCATTTACTTTCTGTCTATGCAACATCAAACAATGTAGCCATCCTAAGTTATGTAAATGAAGTAATTAACAGACCCAACTTTCAGCTAGCCACACTAAGTCCTAGTGTGCATGCCCTGGCTCGCATTTGCATACTCTTGTAGCTGTGTTTTGAGTAGTGTGGTCCCACTGGAAAAATGGCGCGTTGCTTGATACATAGCTGCGAGGGTAGGGAAAGCCACTTGAATGGCGACGTATGAGGAAGCAGGTATGATGCTGAGAGATGCTGTGGTTTGAACTTCAGTTTCATCTTTGCAAGTGTTTGTACGCACAGTAATATCCCCCTTCCATTTACTTTATATTCAGCCACAACAAACCACAAGAAATACATATAATTTATGCTTCTGTTTACTAGCCACACAAGCCATTGATTAAAGTTAGCATGAGTAGCATGCATAGTTTTATGTGGTGACAGCCTCCACTGATACCATGATTCAAAAAATAGTGACGTGACTTTGTGAATGGAAATTTCAGTCTGTCACTTTAATCCCGACTGAAATATCTCTTAGCAGATGGGTTACAGTAGCATTTTGTGCATACAGACTACTCCCTGTGGTGTAAGCCTGACTGTTCCTCTGGTGCCACCTTAAGCTTGATAGTTTTGGGTTTTGCCACAATTATTGAATAAACTAGCATGAAGTTTGGTGCCCAGAAGAGAATGACCTTGGTGTTGCCTTGAATTCTCATGCGGCACAACTAGCAGATTAAAGTTTTCACAAAATGAATTGGTGCTACCAGACAGTGCATCTATGGTGATCCCCCTGCATTCTTAAATGCTAAACTATGTAATTATTAGCATGTTATTTAGATTTTTAGCATTTTGCTTTCTGCTAGTAGACTAGAATTTTATTTGAAACTTAATTAGAACTGATTCTTGGATATAAATATTGCCCTGTCATTCTCATTCTGTTTGTGCTTGCATTAGTCTTATCATTATCTAAGGTAATTAGATAGCCTGCTTGATCGTCTTATTGTGGTGATGAAAGCATGAAATACCAGTAAATATAATTTATTGTTTTGTGTGTATGAGTATATCTGATGTTGACAATGTGCAGCTCATGGATGTTTCATTATTACTTTATCAGAGGATCAAGCTGATCAAACACCGACAGCTCTGACAGTTTTATAAGCTTTTGTACTTGAGCATTTAATTCACTTCTTTCTTCCTTTCTTTTTTTCTTTTTTTGTAACTGCGTCACTTACAGGTTTGTTAAAATGCCACTGACTTGCTGGATTTCGACGGGACACACAGTGAAATCCCAGGTGTCACAATTGCTTTGCGCTGGCATCTGACAGATAGACACCTACTCACACACACATACTTACACAGTAGCCTGGAGTCTACAACTAGAGCTGAGGAAACAGGACAGGTTTTACTCTTTTTTTTTCTATTGTTTTTTTCTTGAACTGTCCAAAATGTCTGCGTGCCGCTCACCCTGAACTGTCAGCATATCACTCGTGATGAAAGAGCAGACATCCGCAGAGGTACATACAGATGTTTACGCAATGATTTGAGCAGTCAATAACTCAGCGGTGTTCACATAAAGAGCAAGGATCAGCCCATGAATAGGATGGACAGGAAACTGTTGAGCAGATCCACCTCGCCAAGCAGCGGGAGATGTTTCCTTTAAATGCACTTCTTTCCTGCTATCACCGACCTGTCCGCTGCTCGGACTCCAGACTCAGCTGCAATGATTCACTTGCTGCTTACACCATGTGACTGATATGTCTGACTTCCCTTGCTGGAGATGGAGTGAAGAGCTGTTCACTTTGTGAGCAGTAATGTTGACACAACAGGTGTTTTGGTAGTGTCTAAGAGGTTACAGTTGCTCTTTTATCTGCCTGATTAATCTGCCTTGTTGAGCACCAGCTGTTAAATAGGCTTTTTTTCAGTATAATGAGTTTAAAAAAAGATAAGGGGACCTCCAATAACCATGAGTATAAAATGCTGTAAAACTGGCTGAAAATTTATAGAGTAGCTTTCAGTGTAAAACTGTGTAGTAAAAAAGCATCAAGCAGACCAACCAGCATCTGGATTCCTTGGTCTGTGTGTCATATCGATCTGTTTGTGTCGAGCTGATATGCGTGTGTGAAGAGCACATACATTATGACCTATGTTTAAGGGACTGGCTCAATATTTTATAAAATTTGATAATCCTCACAAGATTCAGACGAGAATATTGATACCACTTTCCTGTCTGTCTGCTGAATATGAAGCTAGAGCCAGTCATAGATTGTAAATAAAGATGGACGGAGCCTCCATGACATCACCCAAAGGCTTCTGATACATCTCCACATGGTTTTCTCTGTAACCCTAGTGTGCATATCTTTGAGAAGTAGTGCAGTGTAGTTCTTTAACACCGGAGCAAACTTTCAAAAATGTTATTTGTACATTTTTTATTTTATCCCATTTACTTCAATTTCATTTATTTTTGCTGGTTTTACACCCCCCCACCCGACCATTACTGTTCATACATACGGTAGAGTCTAGTGTCACTATGTAATTCTCAGCATGCCTCCACCCACTTTTTTGTATTCAGCTAAATAACTGCCTTATAAATTCAATATCAGGTCTTTGGTCACCCCCCCCCCCCCCTCACCACCACCACCACCACCACCACCACCACCACCACCACGCACCACCACCACAGTTGTGATGGTAGACGTTTGAGGCTCAGTGTAGTTTTAATTAAATATTACAACTGATGTGTTAAACTGAATTTAATTCTCTTTTTTCATTGCATGTTACAGTTTATGGTTAGAAAGAGCAATTTTATTTTACAGTTGTCTTTTGTGTTATGAGTCTGCAAGCTGATCCAATCCAGCAACAATCAGAAAATAATCTCTTCAAACGATTCTTCAACTCCCCTCTTCCGAAGAGTAAACCCTATTAAGTTTGACCAAATACCAGTCGCTCTCCATATTTGGATGCCCTGGTGCGTCTGCCTCCTCCTGTAATCATCTCACAGCCACGCTTCTAAATAATATTATGCTCAGCCTGTCGAAAATGGACTTAATGGAACCATTCATATTGAAATTTATTCTAGCGTTCACCTAGTCTAACTAGGTCTCGAGGCTTCCCTGCATCTTGTGGATTTAGTCGGTTAGTGGAGCAGAGAGTGAGGAAATGAGGCTATTTGCATCAAGAACATTGCAAACTTTCCCCACTCAATGACGGGGTCGGGGCGGAAAGACTCCAGCTAAATATAGCCAGGCGCTCTTGTGTGTTCTCTTCGACCTACACAGCTCTTTTATCCCCTAACGAGCTTGAGAGAAACAAGCTGCATAATAAAATCATAATGCTATTAAACTTGGGGAAGTTGGAGCCATTACGCACGGCCAAATTACTCTTATTAACCCCCAACAGCAAGGATTAATCACTGTACAAGTGAAACTTCGCTCACGTGCACGCCCACACACATACACAAGTGCGCTCGCACACAGACGAGGACACACGGCGTAATAGTCGTGAGGTGCGGTGATTAGTCTTGTCATTTAGATGGAAAAGATCATAATGATTTCATAATTTTGACCTTGGCTGGAGGCTTGATTATACACATGGTCCTAATGTGCTGAGGCAAATGATGATTGATATCAATAATGACTCCTGCCAATCATTGCTCATAATACCTTCAGGATCCAGGTGGTGGAAATCTTATTAAGCTAACCAAACCCGGTGAGGTAAACACGCGACTGGAAGGCTTTCAAACTTTCATAAGATTTACCAGCACAAACAGACTCATATCTCCTTCAATAAAAAAGAAAAATATACCAAATTGTCTCCCACTGGCTGCTCTCTGTCCTTCTGCAAGCAATTGAAGTTGCAGTCATTTGCGGTTAATTTCAAAGGCTATGTGAGTAATTGCTGCCTTTTCATTTGCAATGTGACAGAAACTGAAAGAAATCTGAACCATCTCTAAGCTCCAGTGAGGGGATGAACTTTTCACTCGGTAACAATGTGTTGCATCAAATGAGGCAACGCCGTTGTTCCATTATTTTCTGATTTTTTTAAACCCCTTTTTCCTTTGATCTCTGTGGAATAAAAGCAACATGTAGACATGAAAACACACCAACATAAATGAAAGGTTTGATATGATTTCTTTGCAGTTCAGACACAGTTGTAACAGTGATGTATCGTCTTTCCAGAATACTGTTAGTCTTGTTTTCCACTATTTGTTTCCTTAAATCTCCTACACAAGCACATGCAGCAGGCTACAACAACACAAAAAAAAAAAGAAAAAAGAAAAAGGACTTGGTGTTGGTGCTTGTGCTCACCCCTGTTCCCCTGTATCTCACAACATGCACCCCTACCACGCCTCTCCTTATTTCTCTGGAGCACTCAGGTGGAAAAGCATTTCATTTGCTAAACAAAGTGGAAGGCTGCCACAACACAGGGGCGTAATGGAGAGTGATGGGTGGCCCCCCATACCAGGAACCATGGGACAAAGCATAATTACTCCTCCTGTCAACGTCGCAGCATCCATCACTTACTGCTGTCGCTCGCTAAAGGCTCTTTGCCACGGTTCCAGCAAAACAACGAGTGTGTGTGTGTGTGTGAGTGTGAAGGGTGTGTAGTCATATTTGTGTGTCCGTAAAAGATTGTGTGCGCTTGATTGATTATTTGTGGGCATATGTGTGTGTGTGTCTGTTTTAAGCGGCGTGTGTTTGTTTGCGTGCGGCTACCCGAGCGAAACCTCATCTGCATGCCAGTGTTGATAAAAGCTGTGCAACAAATCAGCGTGTGACTTTTTGAACTTACCAAGTAGGAACAAAAAAAAAAAGATTTTTTGGAAGGAGAGCAGCCCAGATTTGGGGATGCAGATTACTTTACTCAAAGTGTGACTGTGAAACCATGTAACTAGAACAACAAGGAGAATCCATTTTGTAGTGTGTACCCAGTGAAATGCCCTAGTCATTAGAATAAATTTCACATGAAGATGTGTGTTTGTCTTCTCAACCCAGAGCTTATAAAGCTCTCTTTTGTAAAAGCACACAGACACCATTGGAGGAAGTCTAGTGGGCTTCATTTTCAGGATGGAATACATTATTGATGGATAAGAGAGTTAGCTTGTGAAAAAGTTTTGTGCTTGGGTTACTAGAATATTTACAGAGAGTAAAGCAGGAGCAGCTCCAACACGTAGTGTAGAAGACGACAATCACCTGGGAGTTTGGTGAAATAAATCAAACCAAGCTGTGATATTAAAGTCAAAGTAAAATTAGACTAAAATTGGATCAAATTTGATGCTTTTTCCCCCTTTATTTCATATTTTGTAGATGGTTTTAACAACCATGAGCAAATCTGAGGAATCAAAATGTTTGTCGGTTAATGAAAGGACATGTCACCCAGTGTAATATATATATTTATATTGCACTGGGTGACGGTGTGTATATATATATATATATATAAATACTGTATATAATAAATCACTAGGGGTGAGCGATCTGGCCATAAGATCATCTCACAATCCTTTTAGGTAGAATCACAGTCCACGCCCTGAATCACAAATCTCCCCACAGTTGAAATTGTGATCACATGACTATTGTGCATATGGTTGCCCGGACACAAAGCCTGCCACCTCAAAACCACAGGCCCAACTCACAAATCTCTGCGTCCTGTTTCCACTCTGATTTTATTCTGAAAATCCAGACCAGAAGTTGTGACTCATATCTTTCCGCTTCTTTTGACGAGGCCTGCCGTCGCCAGCTGCAGTCAGCGGGTTAGCTGTTTAACCATTAACGAAAGGCTGAACAAGTAGATATGTTGCAGCCTTTTTCATTTCCTGCCTCACCAGTCTACACTCGATACCCCACAATGACAAAGTGAAGTCAGAATTTTAGAATAGCTCAGGTGCCTCCTGTTTCTCTACACCTTGATTGGATTCACCTGTCACCTGCTTGAAAGTTGAGAAGTTGAAATTTTGTTTTGAGATGTTTGTAGAAGTAGATATAACATGTCATGAATGGGCACATGAAGTTGTTTGGCACCAGTTTTAAATAGAAGCAGCAATTACCCACTGACTCTGACATAAAGATATAATGGGAGGGGGGTGTATTTTACAGTCTACTGAGCCGAAATTACATCACACATCTGTCTGCATCATTTGAACTGCATCATTTATGTCTGTTAGCAATAATTAAATGCGCGATCTGTTACATAGCATATCTGGGATCTCAACAGCTCAGAAAAAGAGGAGGTTATTTAGAGTCCAAAACCCAAAATAGATGAAAGTGCTCATGTATATTTCATTTCTGTCACAGTCCAGCATTTAGGTGTTCCAGGCAAATCTACCTCCCCGTTCTTTAATTAGGCTTCCTCCTGTCACCGTTTATATATATATATACACTAATGTCACTCCTCTTTAGTTATTCACTGTCTTTAAACCAGATCTGTCACCTTCTGTAGTCGGCTTTTCTTTGCATTTTCTATTTAAAAAAGCATGACACTGTTGCAGACCTACTAATGAGACTGCCATTGTTTTGACCTATACTTTTTGCCGTGCATGTGTGCTCCTCTTCTGCACCATCCTTTACACCAAACTGGCTACAGACAGGGAACAACAGATTGTCTTCCAGCCGAGCAAGAGCTACAAGGCTGCTTTGCTCAGGGCTGTGTCAGTGGCAGCAGCTGAAGGATGGGGAGCGTTTCGTATGTGTCTGTATCATTTCGAGCCTCTTTGTGATCTCGGATCCTAAAAATAATTTTCCGACACACTCTGGCAGTGGTAATGCATGCATGCTGACATTTGGTTATTTTTGCTTGTTTATTCAGCATACTGCAAGCAGATGTGGTTGCATGCCCCCCCCAACACCCCGACCCCTCATTATGATATGTAGATGACATTATATTGTTGTTGTTTCCATCACATTCACAGATTGAGAAAAATCTGTTGAGACCTGCGCAGCTGGTGTGTTGCAGTTCACCTCCTCTGTTTTTCCAACGTCTTCACTTTTCTTTTACAGAAAGGAGCATTTTGTGACATTTTTCTTTTACCAGCGTGGTTTTTATATCCTTTCTTACGACTTCCACATTCCTCGGGTCAAACTGTAATAGTGTGGCTTGCCTCAGATGTATTTTAATGCATTCTTTATGAAGTGACTAAAGAAATCTCACACAGAGAAACCCAACCTACGTATGATTTAAAAAGGCACAATTATTTGTGTAAATGCTAGGTATCTAGTTGAGAAACACTTAACATCTTATGTTTTGCATCAGAGAGAAAAAAAGACATTCGTGAAATTATGCATTCAGTGCATAACAATAACCTTTGTTTATCAAGAGGCACCTCTTCAAGTATATCCTTTTCTATGCCGGCAAAGATCTTAGTTTACGTGGCATACGCTATGTACTGCAAATACAGCACATCCTGGGTTCAGTCAGGGGTTAGTACAGAATACACAACAGAAAAACAACATGTTCCGAGTCTGACTCCAGGCTTTTGTCAAAGTCACTGTGCTTAGTTACTCCTGGCTTTATGACTGTCCTCCATCTCTCAAAGCAATTTGAAGCAACCATGAGAACAGAGCAATTATCCTCTCCTTTCTCCTGGCTGTAGAAATGAAGGATTGACTCATCTAGACTGTCTCAAGGGGTCCATAGCTGTCCGGGCTGCAGACACCTTCTCACCAATTGTCACCTTTACCCCGGTGTCATTAAATCTTGCTGAGTCGCCCACAACTTTCTGCTGCTCGCTGTTCTTTGCTGGGACACCCACAAAAGTACCAATGGTCGGTAAAGGTCAATAGATAGTTTACCTCTAATGGGTTGGTGCTGGCACCAACATGAATACAAGGTTCAGATATAAACAGATAATTTGCTCTGAACAGCATCCAGTTTTTGCAGTAATATTCTTTTCCCATAAATTCATTTAGAAATCGTAAATAAAATCTTCTTATAATTTTAGATCTTGGCTCAAAATCATCACATTCAGACTTTTACTTCAGTATCAGATTGATCCAGGTGATTGTTGTTTGTAGAAGTGCCGACAGAACGCGCTCGCAGCCAGATCTGAATGTTCTGTTAGTAAAGGTTTTGCCCTCTAAGAGCTGTTGGGTTTATCCCTCACATGTGCACAGCGATGTTGGCCGTCTCTGCCCCTCCTGCCATACTGCCTGCATCATGGACTTGACCTCCACACCCGCTGTGAATCATGTCTCGGCCCGGAGCATGCCGGGCCTTGCCCTCACTCCACGGGCCAGTTGCCCTTACCGTGCATGTTTTACCATTGCGGAGAAGCAGCGGTGACCGGACGACTTCACAGTGAGGACGATGATGATGGTGACAGCTGTTGTTGCGCTGCTCCCCTCCTCCGTCTCCAACAGCAACTCAACCCAGTACTCTCTCTCCCTTCTGAGTTGGAGGATGAGATTGGAGGCCGTGGTGGTAATTGTGGTCCTCTCTTTGGCCACGGCGGTGGTGCTGTCCAGGATCCTGGAGTGGATGACGGTGTTGCAACGTTAACATGTGGCTGCCTGTGTCCATGTGTCCCATCCGCAGCCTCCTCCTGCGGTGGGTGATCAGTCTGCTAAGAGCTGACGCCCAGCCTGCTCTTGGTCTAATCCACCTCCTGAGCCTCTCATCTCAAGTGAGCACAACAGCCCATCCACACTCGATGCCTCTCTGTGGTCTCCCCACTTCTCACCCATCAGCGTGTTAATGGCGGTCTCTCTCCATGAACTTTATGTTTTTAATGACATACAGTGCATGCTTCCCCACCTCAGTCCATTCAGCGCTGGCCTCTCATGGGCTGCGTTGAACAAACATTCGGCTCACGCAGCGGCGGCGGCGGCGAGGGCTCTTCGCTGGCTGTCGGCTGTGTCCACAGAGGTGCATCAAATGTGTGCTCGCCCGCTCAGAGTGTTACTCAGTGTGCCAAAGCCATCTTTCTATGAGCAGTTGGATGAACAGATTCATGAAAAAAATAGCTACTCTCCTCAGTTTGCTAGTCCCCCTCCACCGTTCATGCTGGAGACAGTAATGTCATCACAGGCGGAGACAGCTGCTCTGGGGACGGAGTTGTCAGAGCTCTGTCATAGAATCCAGGGTTATGGTCCACAGCCAACAACCTTCCATGTCAGTGTGCCATAATATGTCAATAACTATCTGCGTTCTAGTCATTGATACTTCAGACCACCTTTGCATTGATCTGGGCCTCCTCCCATCATATACACAAGCCTATTTTTTTAAAGAAACAATCACCTGTCTCCAATTTTAAATTCCCTTTATTCTGCAACCACAACCACCTTTTTGAGATTGATGGTTACATTTTATTTTAGTCTGATGATGTTGTAGTTATTTTCACTATATTCATATTTCCTCATTCAGTTTATCTCCCTAAAGGATTTTTAGTGAAGACTGAAAGGACAAACTCTCCCACGTCCTCGGCATTCCACACACACTTCCTGTGCCTCGTTCTGACATTGATGGCATGCTGACATTCTCGCAGCGACGTTTTGCGGATTGTGGCTAGATTGTGTTAGCTAACATGTCAAAGTCAGCTTAAAGTCCCCGAAAAAAATATGCCACCACCTTTCCAAAGCATCTATAGTCACACCTCAACACCTAAACCATCTGTCAGAAGTCATAAAGAAAGACATATGACTAATAAACCTAAGGCAGCAGTTTGGATACTGTCAAATTCCTCAGTAATGCATGTTTGAATGGCTGTAATTCATTTATTCAGCAGTTTTGCATATTATGAGATTTGCATACAAATGAGCGCCTAAGTTCACGAGCCATGGAGCATGACTGTCCTTAGTAGCAAGCAATACTGAAGGAGGACATCTTTAAAAAGCAGCAACCATTATCTTAAGTATTAAAAAATCATGACATTGCACAGCGTAAATCCCATGCACAATTGTTCTTTGCTTAAGATGGTGTTGGGCATGAAAGTAAAGCCACATGGATCCCTGCAGGGGCTTAACAACTGGTTCAGTAGTAACAGTACGGACCAGAGATAATGCCCCTGTAAAGCTGACAAAGTCTTCACTCCATTACCTTTCTTTAAACTGTGGATGACTTAAAACATGTCGAGCCACAGATTATCTGATCACTGCCTCTTATGAGATGTTCCAGCTGTGTCTGCAGGAGAATAGGGGACAGGCAGAAAATCCTTAACCTCATTAGACACAGAAGATTCAACAGCGCTGTGGGAAATTGCTCAATCAGACCAAAAAGAGGCTCGCACGGCCGTCTGTTTTCCTTTGTGAGTGTTAAGAATTCAAGAGGTGGTTTCTTGTTTGTTATTTGCAAATACTGAGACAATTTCCAGCCCAGATGTTCAATCAAACGTGCCATTGTCTAGAACTGGAGTGGCCCGTAGCAAAAGTCTGCAAAATGCCCAATATGTTAAATGCTGCCGCTAAATCAGTGCCAGTCCACGGAACTCAGCACAGTGAGCAATTGTGCAAAGTGGTGGAGGCAGCAACAGCAGAGGCATCGTTCTCCTTCCGCTTCCTCCCCGACAAGTGTTTCACAGTCCCTCAGATCTTGTCCCAGCCAAACGGAGGAGTTCATCAATTGCTCTGCTGAATTTCCATCCATCTTTGTGGATGATTTCCCCCGTGGTCTCTCTTGTCGAGAACAGGGAGGGTGGGCGTTTCTTTTTTTTCTTTTTTTTTTCTCTTTCTCTTTTTTTTATTTTTTTATCCACCATCGCCTGTCTGCTCTGTCGCCTTGTCTGAAAGGAGTCTTCCAAAAGTGTGATTGAGCGCTGAGTTAAGTGGTTGACGGCAGAGAGGTTTCTTGGCTCCTTTGCCTGATGAGGTGAGGTAGGGCACAGATGCCAATTTCTGCACAGGCAAGCAGATGCACTCCGCACCAGGGATGCTTTCCTTTCAATTAGTCCCAGCAATCAATGCAATCTGTGTTTGGTAATCTGCTGCACTGTCGTTCCGGCGGGGGAAAAACACTGTGAAAAAGAAACACAACAGAAGAAGACCAGGCAGTGGGAGAAAAGTAACTGTGAGAATCAGTAAGCATATAAAACTATGGAAATAACTGTTTTGAAATGAATTGAAATGTTTTTGCATCGATTGAGCTCTCCTGGCTCACTGCAGAAAATTGCATTGTTCTCAAAGTTATTCCATCACCATATGTTGCTGCTAGCAGGCCAAAACAAACAGTGAAGGAGCATTCATTCACTTCAGTGTCATTATGCGCAAGAAAGGGCATCAAGAATATGGATGTATGTGTAGATCTGGAGCTAGCAGGGTTAAGACCACTGGAAAAAAATCTTTTGATAGTGATGCTTGTGATTCGTGTTGTGGTGAAGCATTTCTATCTGGGCTGAGGATGCAAATGCTCGAAAACTTTTCTGCAGTATCATTGTTTTCCATTGAGGTAGCAAGTTACAAATAAAGTTTTCTTGGAAGTTATTGTTTCTCACCTAATTAGTAGAGTCATATTTTTAGAACTAAGAAGTATGTGTTGTACAATGGTATAAAGTTTTATTTTTCTCTTGGAAAAAAAGAGGTAATTAAATTTCTTTGAACCAGATCAGCGTTGGTCAGTCCACCGCCTTGGTCCAGATTGAAATACCTTAATAACCACTGGATGGCTTGCCATGAATATTTAGCATCACAAGCAGGTCAAACCTTTCACGTTTAAGTTAAATATGTCAACATCTGCTGGACGCATCGGCACTAAAGTTGGTCCAACCATTCATGACTCCCAGACAATGAATCCCAAATGACTTTGGTGATCCCCCGACGTTTCCTCCCCATTGAATGGATCGCCATGATAATTTTGTACTTTAACATCATCCATTTCTTTTTCCTGTGCAATTTAGACAGCTCTCACCAGACAGATTAGTGGATGATTATGCAAAAAGCCTGGACTAATGACTACAATGTTTAACATGGTTTTTTAAATGATATATTTTATGCAGCGGCCACACATGAAACTTGTGGTAAGGTTAAGGTGTGGTTAAGTTTGGAAACTAAAACACTTGGTTATGGAAATGTGCCATAGTCTAGAATTCAAGCATAAAGGGCATGAATGAAAATCAATATATTTATTGCTTAAAACAATCCAAACTAATAGTTGAACTGTAACAGGACACAAACTTCAGCTCCCTGCCCATCCACCACCCTGTCCTCAATACTGTTGCTTTCCTTCTCGCTAAATAAAGTTGACACTACTTCTTGATTAGACGCTGAATGTTGGCATTACATGTAAATTGTGCACTGCAGAATTGTCTGATATGAAGCTAATGTCCAGGGATGTGGAAATCCAGTTAGTAAGGAAGTAGACCAAATCTGTGCTTTAAATAGAGATAAATAATGTGATTCTACCAGATTCAACTGGTGTTAAAAACAAACAGATCCAAGAGACAAACATAGCTGATGTGTTTGCAGACGCCACACTGCCGTAGATACAGAACATCTTAACGGGAACAAATGGAAAATGATTCTAAAATATATGATAGTGACCTGGTAATACCCAAAGGGACAGGCAGCTCTTAGCTGGTGCTTTAGCACAGTTTCTGAGCAAATAGCAACGTTTTGGAAAAACACCTTTGCAGAACAGATATGGTACTTGCTGGTGTTATTCCAGTGGAAAAGGAAGATAGTTACTCATATAGGATATGGTGGGAACCCGTTAATTTCATGGGAAATGATACAGGCATTAACAATATGTAAGAAATGTACTTACTCTACTTATAACACTATATATGCTAAGTTGCAGAGGTGGCACCAAGTTTATGTTGATTTTAAGAAGCAGAATACGTAGAGGACATAATATGAAAGCTCTTACACAGTTCGTCTGGGAAACAAAATACCACAAAGATCAGCATTCTGAGGAACACTTTGCAGTATTCTACCTCATCGATCATTCTGCAACACACTTTCACAAGACTGAAATCCTGGTTATCACAAATCCAAAACCAAACACTGCACAGCATCTTTTTAAATCTACTTTTACATCTGCAAAATGTCAGCTTATGTAAGAGATGACAAGTTCTTTCTTCAAAATAAATGGAAGATGACCGGCGCAGAAAGGGGGTTGTGTTTCAGCGTCGAGCGGCCATTCGAATCTAAACTATCAAAAGGGAACAAAAAAATAAGAGCGCATTGTATCCACAGATTACCATATCAGTCTCATCAAACACATGCTGGATCATCACAATAATGTACATCCATCATGATCACTGACACCATCATCTCCCGTGAGCAGACACAGGGCATGTCTCGGTACTAATTTCACACTCAGGACCTCCCTCATCGCTTTGCTTTATATTAAGTCACACTGCGGAGTAGGAGTGAAGCGGTATGGTAAATTAAATGAAAAGTGTTTGTTGATGCTATTACTCTAAAACAATACAGATAATGTCACACTCCAGGTGGCAGCACACTCATTTATTATGTTTGTGTTGCCAGTTTTAATTGCTTCTTTAACTCTTTCTCTCTTGGTGTCATCCACTCAGGTGAAATAGTTGTGCCTTTTCTTTTTCATTATACTTTAGCAAAGTATTTCTTGAGCTTATTGCAGCAAAGAACTCCACATTAAAGCAGATTTGGTAATAGCTCCCCTTGGATTATTACAAATTTAGAATTTACATTTGCACTATTAAGATCATACAACAGCATGTATTTTGTTTAAAGCACTGCGGTGAATCAAATAATGAAGAAAATGTAACTATTTTTTCCTTTTGGGAATCCTGAGTGATTCAACCTCATTATGTGAAACATAATGTTAATAATTTGAGAAGCTGCAGATTATGCATGCACTCATTATCGAAAGACACCCGCTAACATACTATTCTAATGAATAGAGTGCATACACTCAATTGTTGTCACTGCCATTTGTGCTACATTAAATATTTCCACTCCTGCTCAGACCTTGGAAAGTATTGCTTCAATTTTCTTGTTAAGATTAATGTAGTTTAGCATTGTCACATGGTAACTACATTCTTCACTGTCATGGCTGTGTGCAGAGGAACATCTCCCTTGTTTACGTGACTGGTAGCCATCTGGCCAGAAAGTGATGGAAAATCCATTTTGTTTCCTCTCCAGGTGTAGACCAGCAACCAAATCAATTAAAGTGTGAGAGCACACTTACAGGCACTTATTACCATTGTCAAGCTCTGAAGTTGCATTATATGACATTTGCATGCTCACAGCATGACAGTGCATCACTTGTGCACAGCATCTGTAGTAGAGTCCATGTTAGTTATCTTTGGCTGTTATCTTTTATTTTTTTATTGTTTCTAAGTGTTTTTCACACTGTATCAAATTACAGTTCAGCTCAGTTCATAACCGTTCATAACTGTTGGACCTCCTAATGAGTTATACCTCCCATCCCCACTGTGTTTTCATATTTCATTTCATCATGCCTTTTCAAGTCTGTCACATCTGGATATAATCCAGATGAGGTTTAATACACTTGTTTACAGTTGCACAGTATATCTTTGTTGGCTAAATCATAAATCTGATTACAGTCTACGTCAGGGGATGGTGGTAATGCAGCTGGTACTGCCAAAACATCAGAGGAAGAAAACTTGTTTACATACAGCAATGCCAATCAAGCTAGCTAACGAGGATCAAGAAACTAATACATGGATACATGGATGAAAAGCATTCATAGGAGCCACAGAAAAGTTTCTAGAAAATCTGCAAAATAATTTGAAAATGAATATGCATTTACATCCACTACTGCATTAGGAGTTGGGTGCATCAAAATAAACAGCAGGTGGCGCTAAGTCTCCCACTGGGCGCCATTAAACCACTTATAGAAAAAGAGGCCACAATAAGATGGTTTACTTAAAAGAGCGGCAGTCATACCACAAACAATGGAAAACCACATGGGCTTTCATTCATCTCTTCAGTGGAGCAGATGATGTAAATAAATCTTGACATGTATGCTTCATGTACATCATGATACATTCACTCAGGCTGCTTCCATTGCACTTTTTGTCACATTTAATTTTTGTCGATGCGCTGACATTCACATCTCAAGTGTTCAAACATTTTATTTTTGTAATATTTGGACCTTTGTTTCCAAATATCAGGCGTTTCCACTTGTCGTCTTCGTAGGCTCGCACAACACACAGATCATTCAGGGGTTGAACTGATCAGGGATCAGACGAGCTCGTTGTGCCTTTCAAACTTTACCTTTGTGTAATCATGAGACAGATACATTCACACTAAGCTTCTTCTTTAGGTAATAGCTACTGTATCCCAAACTGCCCAAGATGCATGAAATGGTGTGTGGGTGAAAAGTGAAGCTTTGTAATTTTCTCAGAAACCGAAACATTCATAAACTGGGTTTTCTGTGCATCAGTCTGTGGTAATTTGATTCAACACAACTTTATTTATTTGCAAGAACCATATGAAAGTAATTGATAACTGAGGCACAATGTGCACAGGTCACGGGGTTGATGATCCAGCGTTAGTAATTATGTCACTCAGAGGAAGCGGTTAATCATGTTATGGTCATTTCTTTACAGTCAAACACTCTGTACATCCTCTTTCTACACTGACAACCTTGTTGTAAAGGTCACTCCAGACACATCCATGTGTGACTGTGAAATGTCAGTCAAAGTGTGCAGCCTGAGTGCACGTTGACTCATCTGCTCTTCAGTGAGCATTTACAGGGAGAGTGAAGGACGATATTCAGTCGTCAAATTTTGGGCACATTTGAGGCTGGAAAACCTGCGACTGTGTTCACGAGAATTTCAGATTGGAATACACACAATCAAAAACACACACACACACTGATTTATTATTTATATTGCTGTCATTGTCTCTTTGTTCTCATTATGCTAACAGCCATCTCAAGTCCCCGGTGCTGAGAACCGAACCTCTCAAAGCTTAAAACCCCTGTCAAAATTCTAGCTGGTAAGAAATCCACCACGGCACAGCTGCACGACCGAATCACGCTAAGATGACTGCGTTTCTCAGACGCATGTCTCCCAGCCCACATTTAGCATGCTCCTCAAGGGCAACCTCTGTCACTGCCTTCTCTCTGTGCTGCTGTCGTCTTAACCTCGCACTCTGGTTACAGACGACAAGAGAAACGCTGGACCAAAACAGGAAGAGAATTTTAAGCTGTTTTAAGTAGTTTTCTCTCCCAGGTTTCCTGCAGATTCCTAATAAGCATCTCACAATAAAATGAAGAGTTCAATGCACATATGATGCATGATGATAGACAAAAACATCAGTGCAGTCAGTTCAGTTATGACTTTCTTTTTGGGCAGCAGGTGAAGAGGAGCAGTTAAAGACATCCCCGAGGAGCATGTCATCAAAACTGCCTCTGATTTTCACCTCTGCTTTGCAAGCTCGACATATCACCAGCCTTTTTATCAAGTTCATGTTCATAATGAAGCCCAACATGGGCCGGCGCTTCATGCGTTGGGTGAGTTTCATTTTCTGTCAACGGAAAGGAGCTTTTCGAGTGAGGGGTGGGTGCACTCATTCAGCTGACACTGGCAGATAGAACATACGTGTCATTTTTAGGCACTAAAATACAGCAGCCGCATCACCCTGGGCATCTATTTGAGAAGAGCCTGTAAGAAAATTGGCTGTCATTCCTGCTTAAATTTCACATTTTGCTGTCTGAAATCAGTGCAGCCACCTCAGATGTGGTGCTTCCGTACGAACTCATGAATCATCACACAACTACCAGTCTGTCCAAATGATGTTCTGGAGTCAGTTACATTCCTCTACCTGCAGGTAGTGATGAATCAAGAAATGAAGTGCCTGCCTAACAGCAGTGACTGGTTGGTTTGTTAAACATGAGCATCTTGTGAGCAGTTTACTGACATAATGTTGCAGGATTTCTGGAAATTGGAGTTGAGTTTGCTGTGGTGCTCGCTGCCATTTAAAGCTGGCAGTGCACCACAAAGCTTCAACTGTGCTGTCTTTGTTCTCTTAAAGCAAGACTATGTGATTTTTTTTTTTTTTTTAAGAAGACATACCACATTCTTTGTCTTAGAAATGACAAGTTGAATTCATTAATAATGAAACACACCATTGCTCAATTCAGTTCACTCAGAGGTCTTGCTGCTACAGCCTCACTTGTGTCAAGGCTTGCTGATAACTGCACAGATAAAGAAGAACCAAATGTAGACACAGAGACAGGCTTACAGGCCGACTGGTGAGGAAGCACACACGCACACAACAGGATTCCATGTATAGGGAACCGCTATTACACAGAAACACACGATCCTTGCAAGGCTGGTTACAGAATGAGGCGCAGGTGGAGGATGGCAGTTCTGAGGAGAATTCATGGGGCGGGAGAAATGAGAAAGGGGGGAAGGCGAGGGCCGCGGGGAACTGAGGAACAGATCGTGACAACTCGATCTGCTATGACCATTAATTAGACCATTACTTGTGCTATTACTACACTCAGTTTTAGTTTAAGTATTTCCCTTAATTTCAATTTGTGGCCAAAATAGCCGCCGTTAAAACGTGACATGATGGGCTTCTTTGCCTGGAGATGCTCCGGAGTCTTAACCTGAGCCGTGCCGTACAACAGTGGCAGCTGTTCTTTCTTTCTTTTTCTTTTAACACAGTGGGATCGGATCGGTATTAGGAAGGCAAAGTAGTATCAGAACATATTTAACTAAAATACTGATAATGTAGTAAAAACACAACCTGCTGACGAACAGTCAAATATTGTGAAGATTCCTACACTGTGCAAAAGTACTATAGAGAGGAGACTGTGATTTAATAAACTAAGTAATTAATTAATGATTAAGTAATTAGATGAATGAATGGAGACATTGTTTATTCTCTGTGTAAACAACAAACAGAATGATGTGGCATTATAATTGAGCATTGCATTTTTATTTATTTATTTTTTTTTTTAACAAACTGCTGCTTTGGCTTGGTTTTGGTCATTAGGCGTAAATGTATGCATAAGAGCCTTTTTAAATTGTGTCTCCTTGAATCATATGCAAGCCATCTCTCCAAGGGCCCGAGTTCAAATGAAGGTCTCACACTTATAGAGCCAAGTCGCTTCTCCTCTGGTGCTCGGTCCCGAGAGGCAGCCGCTGTATTTCACAAACAGTCTGGGAGCTCGCCACTGTCCTCTGATATCGTGTCTAGGGAGGCAGCCAGACAGCAAATGAAAACGCATTACAGCACATCTTCATGTCTTGCGGTCTGCGATGACTAGACTCAATGTGAAGGGAATATTTAGTTCCAAATGTATCAGCAGGTACGGCCCTTTTTTTTTTCCCCCTCCTTTCATTCCACGGAGTGACAGGAATTTATAAGTACGTGCACTTGCAGCTTTCAGTGAAAACACACATTCATGCCAAATTCAGGCAGGATAAATGAGATTTTCAGTGGTTATCTGAGGTTAGAGTCCCTCATTTGAAATAGGTCTTTGATGTGTGACTTGAAAACAAACATGCCCGACAAAGGGACAAGGCCGTGTCCTTGTCACTTGCATCAAGTATGTGAGATCAGTACATTTTCTCATTAGGAAACCAGCGCTGTCATCCATTAAAATAACTAAAAACTGTAGCCAGTAGTTTTTTTCCCTCTACATAATCCACTCGGTGATACTGCCAAAACCTTCATCATTACCACTGAAAAACTATTCGGCCCCGCAGGATTCTAACCTTATCACGACCTGGTGAAAAAACTGTATTCAAGCCTAACTTTTAAAATTCGGTATGTCAGCATCGGGAGCTGCTCCAGACTCAAACCAGGGACAGAAGGGTGCAAACACGCATTCAGCCAACGGGGGGGAACTGGCTGAAATCAGAGACTTCAAGGGAGAGATAAGGCCAGCAGATAGCAGGACTGGAGGCAGTGTAAGGTGAAAGTGAGTGGGTGCTTTTCAGAGAGACTCAGCACAAAATAAAGGAGCGATAAGAGATACTGAGAGAGAGGCTGCTCATCAAATAAACTCGCACAAGCACGGCAAGACGAACGGGATATTAAGAAAAAAATATCAATAGGAACTTTGTGGTTTTGCCCATGTTTTAATTATTTACCATTCATCCAGTTTGGGGAGCAAAATCCTCAACATCAACTGAACAAACACAGCCTGCATGGCACACACAACGATAACACACGATACTTCTCGACTATTTATACTCCTGAGTTTGAATGTTCTGCAACCAAGAACAGCTTGTTTCCATCACACATCAAAAATTCCTTTTTGGTCTCTTCACCCTTCAAGAATATATTATTTGTAAATGACAAATCGACATTTTCTTTTCGTTTTTTAAAAACATGGTATGAGCAAAGATCTGCACATTGTTTTGCACATTTGCAGGAAAAACCCCCCAAAAAAACTCAGATACAGACCTTCATCGAGTTATTGAAATAGCTTCAGTCGGACCATGACCTTCTCTGATGCACCACAGGTGTGCAAAAGTTCTGCTTCGTATTCAAGGAAGTTGAAGGTCGAGCAGTTTTCAAATCACGTCTTTGTGGGGAAAAAAAACAACTCCCATCTTACACCATTGATTCAGCACAGTTCAAAGGCCTGGGCCGCACAGTATTTAATGTGGTGACATCAGAAGACATCGCCACCATCTGTGGATGCGCTCACGGGGGCGAAGTGAATCCTCAGAAATGATGGAGTGCAGATGGTGGATGGTACAGTGCAGAGACAATAGAAGGGATTGTGACAGACTAGCACTAGCATGAGGAGAGAATATTTGATGAAACTTCTGTGTTACTTGTATCTATATATTTTTTCACATATAGCACATATGCACATTTCAGACTGTGAAAAGTTTAATGCAAAAACAACATTCACAGCCACATTAGTTTTTCTCTGTGTGCATGGCTGTCAGTGCAGTAATATGTCTTGTACTGTGGTTGCATGGGTGATAAAGTATTACACTGTGCAGAGGCAGGAGGAGGATTTATTCCCCAGCAGGCAAATTTGAAGTGAACAGCACGGGATGACTTGGATGAAGTTCCCACCACAGACCTCATCCCACTGGACATCTGTGGGGGAAGTGACACAGTGTAGCATCCAAGTAGCGTCTTTAGTGTCTTAAAGTTAAATTTTATGTGAAATAGTATTCCTTTTATACAAACTGATCCCACCGTATGTTTTCTTTTTGAAGTAACAGATTAGCAGCAGGACTGGAGACACACACAGACACACACACACACACACACACACACACACACACACACACACACACACACACAAAAAAAAAAAGGGAGCGATAACAGAAAACCTCCTGTGGTTGAATCTTGAGAAACTCTGTGTCACTCTCTTACACACACTCACTTGTCAGGCAGATTATGGCCTCTCTGCAGTTGGAGAGTGAAACAGTATCCACTCACTCGCTGCGCACACACGCACAGTGCCTGTGAGGAGAACTGTTCTCATCACGCCTCCGCAGCTTGCTGCGGGTTACCTGGTACAGAGGCATAATTAGACCACATTAGTGTCAGTCTCCTTGTCTGTATATGTGTGTGTGTGTGTGTGTGTGTGTGTGTGTGTGTGTGTGCGCGCGCGCGCCCGCGCTCGTGTGCCTTATAGTTTACTCTTCTGCAGCTCCATCATGGTCAGTGATAGTCTCTGACTGTAACAACATCCCGGGTTTTAAATTAAAAGCACAGTGAATTTATAGGCTAATATATCAGGACAAAAAGTTAAGGGTTCTTTGTTTCCCATCAGTGTCTATTATGGATAACAAGGACACCTCTGAACTGCAGACCTGGGCATAAAATTGCAGTTGAATATATATCCATATATTTAAAACTGCTTTTTATATGAGTTTGATTTATTAAATCAGACACTTAAATAGCCTAAAAGTGCTCATGTGGCCTGAAAGCGAAGATAAATCAAGCACGTGATGAGTATTTAATAGCTGCTTTTTCCAGGTCGACTAAAGATGTTTCATAATGTGTGATATCATCTTTGTCTCTTTGTGATGTGACCGGACAGAGAAGACTTTAGGACCATGGCGCCGAAGTCCTGGCCGGTGCCAGCTCTGTGAGGTGTGGAGGATTATGTCCCCTGACAGAAAATCCCTAACATTGCCGAATAATATTTGGAGACATGTGCTTATCACACATTAGCTAGTGGTTTTCACACTGCATTAAGTGCTGAGGCCCTGAAAACGACTTCCTAGGGTTGTGTTTCGACTCCTGTCAGCTTGGTCTCTGGATCAATTTGGGCTGAGCTAACAATCCAGAAATGACAGAAATAATTCCTATAACTTGGGGGGGGGGGGGGGCTTGTGATCAGTCTGACTCAACGAATAATGAAGTGCAATTTTTTTTTCCTGATAATATATGCTGAGTAAACACATGATTTCTCCTCTCCCAACTGCAGATTTTGTCTCTATCAAAAAGGAGGTGGAAGTATTCTTTCAGCAAGAAAATGTGGACACGCTTCCCCCCTAATTCATATGCTCAGCGGTGATGAAATATTCTATTTGGATTTGAAATTCATATCTCATCCCCGTGCTCAGCCTCACCCTCCCCTCTTTGCCAAAACCCATGTGAGTTCCTCTCATACATTTTAAACCAAATATTCACTCCACACTAGTTGTAGTCATTGCAGGCCATGAGACATGAAGATGTGCTGTAATGTGTTTTCATTTGGTGTGCGGTTGCCTCTCCTGACAAGATATCAGAGCAGAGTGGCTGACTCCCAGACTGTTTATGAGGATGCAGACTCTGCCTCTTAGGACTGCTATTTTAGGTTTAGGGCTATTCAAAAGAAAGTAAGAATGTCTTTCTGGCTTATTTGCATCAGCACAGGGCCAATACTGTTTTATGAGATTCCCTGGCCGCTTCGTGCAGAAAAGAGTAATAAAAAAAAAAAACATTAAAAACAAGTTCCAGCTGTTAGTCCTGATGTGAACACTGCAAAGAAATCTTTTCAAGTCGTTTTTTCATTTATTGCTTCTTTTGCATTTTATTTCTACGTCCCTTTTATTCAGCAGATAGACTGCACGCCTGAATGCCACTAACTCCGAAAATGGGCAAAGAGCCACACCCTCAATTATATATAACTTTAAGCCTTAATAATAAAATTTAAATGGTGAGTTACGGAAAAATTCACCCCCTAGCTCTAGAGACCAAAACCATTTTTTGTACCAGGCTGTAAACATGTTTATTTCTGCTGGAAAGTTGGACATCTTAACATGGGAGTCTATTGGGATAGACTCGCTTTTGGAGCCAGCTACAAGTGGTCATTAGAGGACCTGCAGTTTTTGTCATTTAATCGTTGGCTTCATTTTTCAGTCCTGCAGATTGCCACTTAGGTAGGACTGTTGGGAACCCTCCCAGCATGCACAGGGGCAGTAGATTTATGGATATAAGTTTCATTTTACGTGTCACTGCACGCTTCACTGATGGTAAGAGCAGTTAGAATGAAAGTCATGTTGGTGCTTGACTGAGAAAATTCTTCTTAGAGACATTGATGTGATAATTAGAAGCCTGTGATGAAAAGGAAAACTTTCTGAATCCCTCAAAAAGCAGCTTTAATTTTAGTTCAAGTGTCACATTCCTATTTTAATGTCATATTAACTTTTATTTAGTTGTATATTTTACAAGTCTTTATTCTTCAGATTGTCATAATTACAACCAAGACATCAGATTGATTTGTCTCTGCATGCTTTTATCCAACATCATAATTATATCTACACTCTGAAGAACATTTCTAAGCTTAGATAATAGACACAAACGACTTGACTAGATGAGGATGTTTTCAGTGAAGCATATCATACAGCTCATTTAACACTATATGGTTTATTTCATTGTCACTTTAAAACCAGCACAGTTAAGTGTGTATCATTACACATGCAGTACAAAAAAGCAAAGGAGATTTATGGTAAAGAGAAACACTTCATGAGTCTGAATGGTGGGAATCACACTCATTTTGGCAACTCTTGACTTGCAGGTGTTGGAGAAGTTATTCCAGCATCGCTTTAATCACATACAGACATGTTGTTGCCAGAAAACAATTAAATAGACTTTGGACCGAGTCTACCTGGCAGACTACTTCCCCTTTCCTCCTGGCATTAACACGTCTGCTGCCTTATATTTAATCTGGCATTTAAACAAGTCTCTGATGAAGTGAATATGTTAAAATATGTCACACACATCATCTCCATTTGTCACAGTTCTGTCCTGTAAGCCTGACAGTAAACAACTCATACCATTTTGCGCTCAAATCAAACAGGTGACATGTGTCTCTAAGTTGCGTGCAAACATAAACATTCATTTATAGCTCTCACAGCTGCTTTGTGTTGAGTTCTCAGCATTACATTAATACACAGGGATTTTTATTAGTAAAATTAAAGCCATGGCTCATCTTGACTTTAGGTGGAAACTGTTCGGAGGCAATCAAACAATTAACATTTTTCTATTAGCTGCAAGACACAACCAATCAAAGCCGACCCAGTAATGACATTTCTGACTAAACTCCACACTCTGATCATGTTATCACACCCCGCTGTTAATTATATGGATGATATTTGGACTGACATTTGTGTCAATTTTGGCGCGATGTGACTCGAAACACATTGGCATGCGAATCAGACGACGCTAGAAGGAAGTAGAGCAGTGATATGATGGTTACCTCTGAGCGCTCTCGAGAAAGTGGTGTCATCCACAGACTCAGCCAACCTCTGAGGGTGTGAATCAGAGGATGATGTAAAGTATACTTCCCTTTTTTTTTGTCTCAGGAGCTTTAACCTTTGGGAGGCTCAGTTCTCTTCAGATGGGACTCGAGATGACTCTGTGTAATGAGCTCAAATAGATAATGACAACATTATGAATCAGTTATATCCCCTAACTAGCAGATTGTCTGTGCCTGCATTTGTGTGATTTATGCTTGTGAGGTGAGTTATTTCTGAGGTGATTGTCAGGCAGAATTTTGGATCTGAGTTGTGTTGTGATGTTGCTACAATCTGGGTTTCTGTGGCTAAAACATGGACAAAAATTGCAGCATTAATTCAGTGTACCATGTTTCTATTTTCCTGACGAGCAACAACCTCTTATGTTGACCTCTTATAACAACTGTCTTGTCCATAGAGATGGAGAAAAAAAAAAAAAAGATTGTTTGGATGTTGGAGGTTTCCAACTTGTGACCTCTGGTGCGCGCTGGACTGTGAAGTGCCTGGGATGTTGGACAGGTGTATTGATGCAGCATCAGCAGTGGTGCTGGTGCTGTACTGAACAGTTGTGGTGAAGAGGGAGCTGAGCATGAAGGTGAAGTTTAGGATTTTCCAGTCAATTTAAGTTCCAAGCAGAATGAGATTCCTTGGCGGGGAGTCTGGTAGGGATATGTTTTTTTCTGGCCTATTACAGATTCCATCAGGGTATCTCCTGGATCCTTGTACTGAACCAATACCAGCGCCCTCTTCTTCACACATTTAAAATCTGTACACATCACGTCAAGGATTTCATTGGGTGAAAGAAGACCATGATTTGCTGCAGCACTAAAATCTGAGTCGGCGGCCCACCGTGACTGAATAAAACTGACAGTAGACAGAATTTTAATAATGACACTGACAAACAAACTGAAACTAAAGATACTGGCCGATAACCAATCCACTTATCAACTTCAGTATTTTTGCAGATACTAATCTCCTGTATCGATTTGGTGCATCCGTAGCGGCTGGACCCCAAGGGACCAAGTTAGGCTGATGCTGTTCCACTTGGACATCCTTGAGCAAGAACTCATGCTCCTTCGCATTGAAAGGAGCCAGTCGAGGAGATTTGGACATCTCATTAGGATGCCTTCCAGGTGCCTTCATGTGCAGAGTATTCTGGACACGTCAAACTGAGAGGAGGGATTATACACTACACACCATAAGGCCTGAGGGTGTCTGCTTCCTCCAGGGTAGATGCCGCATACAAACTGTGGGACGTCCAGACCCGAGAGCATGTTTTGAATCCTGTCCTCTACCAACAGTCCATGTTGGTGTCCTTTAACCATGAATACAATGTTTTTCTAACATCATCCGAGTAGTTTTATTTGGATAAATTTAACCTTGAGTCATTTTTGAAGGCATAATTACCTCTCTTGTTATTGAAGGTAGAAGAAGAAATGTGCCTCAAGTTCAGCAGTGTTATTCTACACTTTTGGAATTGATTAAAGCAAAAGGATTCGCAGCGCAATGTAAACAACCATCAGAAACAGCCATCACTGCTGGGAACAGCTTCAAAGTCACGACGGCTTAATTATCACATGCTGAGAAATCCTCTCACTTTGTTCTCTACAAAGAAACAGAAAGAAATAATAAAGCCATCTTTTATTTTTTTTGCAACCTCTGTCTGCCAAACATAAAGCAATGTTAGAAAGAATGATGGTGTAAGGGGCCCACAAAATAAAATGTAACGTGTATATTCTCCCACTTATGAGACAGGTTAGAAATGAAAAGCACACATGTCACTGCTGGCGACAAACTACACAAAGACCCTGAAGGTCTGGCATTCTTGTGAGGAGTGGGAGTGCCATCTGGTTAATCCCTGATAGTTTGAAATATACTTGAGCTCCGTGAACTTTGGTAAAATGTCCCTGAGCTAAAATGATACAAAGCTGCACCATAAATTTATGTGTACTAAATGTGATTTTAATCTTGACCCCCTTCGATACTGTGCGCATAGCGTTAAGGTGTCATGAAGAATGTATAAATTTTTCTATGAGTTTGTTTTTGGAACATAAAATCTCTATAGGAACATAGATTGTGCATCATGAAATAAGAATTATTTAGCCTATTTGAAATGTGATGTAAATGTAGAGCAAACATGACCTTGATTGCTGCCAATACACACTGTAATACAACATGAAGTAGCCAACATTGATTTTCATGATAAATATGGATAGAAGGAGACTGTACTGGCTAATGGTGTGTTTCATTCAAGCACTGAGGCAGGTCGATCCAAGGGCCTCTATTTTCCTGCAAGGGCTATTCAGCAGGGGATATCAATGTCCTTGTGATGCTAAAGCAAGAGATTGCAGCTACAGGCAAAAACATGCAAAACTCACTCACTGATGTCACACAACTTTTTTTTTTTTTTTTTTAACAAGTTTTATTTTTCTGCTCCAAACTAATCTACACGTTAATAGTTTTGACAGAATTGCTTACAAAGCCCTAACAGCATCGTGGAGCTTTCGTGCTGACGGGGAGAGAAACTTTCAAAGCTGATCTCATGCCTCTCACGAACATCACACATGTCAAACGTGCATTTTTATCCGCCTCTTTTATAGACGAGAGCTATAGCCATTTCCAAAAATACATCTTGTCAAGATAAATCCCTTAAAGGAGCGGCGGTGATGAGGCTATCCCTTCCCGGGACGAGATAATGTAGTTCTACTTCAACTGAAGCAAGGGAGAGATGAATTCAACCATCTGTTGTTCTCGATATGCTTCAACATTTTACACAATGATGCTACGATACTGATCAAAAAGTCTCCAGACTGTTGTTCAAGCATTTGAACTTGAACTGATGTCGTCATCAATTCAAGGCTTTGGTGAATGTAGAGTGCCCATATCCCTGCTGTCTCTGTGTATGGGGCAGATTGGCTGTAGATGACATCATCACTACTGTCTTATGTTAGGATGGATATTCTTTTTAAAGACACATGATACTGAAGAATTTCTGCGTACACACAAAACTTAATGAAATGTACTAACTCATCATTTAGAAACACCACATTTACCAGCTGGCGCCAATTCCCAAGCAGACATTCAAGTGCAGCTACGCTCTTAAAAAGTCTTGTCAGACACACAGCCGTTTTTATACACACGGCGCAAAAATCATTGTTTAATGATTGCCCTCATGTTCACTGCTTTGGATGTGATTTTGACTTTGACTGGCATGGTATTTGAAGTGTCCTTTGGCCTTCACAGAGTGCTGTGCTGTTAATCAAAAGCTTTAAAATTTGCCTTGGATTTTCTTCTTTTTCTTTTTGGGGTACTTACAGTTCTTGAGTGATGATGATGGAAATTTCACAAAGACCAAAAAAAGGTGCTAAATCAGTGTGGGCATGATTGTTAGCACATTCGGCGTATGGCTCTGTCACAGTGTATTTTCTTTTCTTGCGCCCCTTATTCAATAAAATACAAATTCTGTGGACATGGATCTTGTCAGACATAGAAGATGTAAAAGTGTCATCCTTGTGGGAAGAAACACTGCAGGCTCAAAACTAAATAAACCTATGAGTGCAATCCATTTCTGTGACAGCTGCAAGAGTCCAGTCACAGCCGTATTATAAGCCATTAAAAGATGTAGTTTTAGAGGCTCCTGAAAAATGTTCTAAATAAGGTGAAAGTGGGTCTAAGTGCCAGGTCGCAGCAGAACGTGTGTCTTTGTGAAATAGGTGTCACTGGTTGCTACATGAGGTTTGTACAGTTGCTACCCTCATCTTTAGTGGGAAGCTTTCTTCCCTTGCTGCTAATATGATTGTTTCCTCCCACACTGATGGGTTTGCACTTAGTTCACATTTGGTCAACAGCTCTGTTTTTATTTGTTTGTTTGTTTTGATAAAATCATTTTTCACATAACAGACAGTACATGGTTAATTGCTCCTGCCACATGTAAATGAGTAACACGGTGCCTCTGTGCTTTGTTACAGGTGGTTCGTGATGTCAGAGACGGTGGAAGAGAAAAAGGTAAATTTGGCATATTTTAAATGACATGTCCTGCTTCTTCTTTAGACAACCTGTTGTGCTAGTCTTAGAACAACGTATTTTTGCAAACAACCTTGATGTCTAACAAACGCGCTGACGGCATTGATCTCTGCTTAAGAAAAACTTAGAAAGCCGATCAGTTCAACAGCATGAAGTAGGGCTCAATCAGTGATCAAAATATAGTACAGATCACAATATGACCAAGTGCAATATTCAATAATATTCTTTTGATAAATATGTCACATCATTGTTGTGCATTGTTAGCACCGTAAGTGTCGTGGTGCTCCAGGTAGTCTGACCTGGTGGTGGTCCCTTAGATTGAAATGTGTTGTTGTGAGCATACATGCCATGGCGTAAGAGTTTTGAGCACGTTTGGCTCAAATGGAATCAATGCATTATTTTTTGTGCTTAATTCGTCCTGTAACAAGTGGAATAATGAGGAAACGTTTCTTCAGGAATCTGAAAATCAACGATGAATTTCAGCAGATGTTTCAGACGAGTTTCTATTTTCTGCCAGCGCTGACACGTTTCAATTAAGCACACAAGTCACGCCATGGCAACATCCAACACGTCCTACCACTCGGGGTACAGCTTGATTGTCTTGTGCTCAGTTGGCAACTCAATCTCACGGTAATTCCAACATGTGTGCGACATATGGCAGCCAGACAGAGTTTTACATCACCTGTAAGCTCTTGATAGCTGTGTAATGTAAGGAATGGGAGGATGCAGGGAGGATTCTGGGAAATGGAGATATGGCTAAGTCAAGCAAAGCTCAGTGATAACGTTTGTTGTTCCTTGGCCACAGCACATTTGCACACTGAGAGATGGGAGTGTATTAATTGTCACCCGCTGGCTGCTTCTGAGCACTGAAAAGACACACACACACACGCACACACACACACACGCACTTCAGTGACTGTTCCAAGGTCACGTGCTGCTTCTCTCCCTTTATTTCCTCTGTCTCTGTCTCTTTATCTCTCTCACGCTTTCTTCTCCACCTTTGCACATCTTTCTGCCGCCACCTCCTACCAACACACACACACACACTCACGCACACATATGATGCGCACCACACACCGCCTCCTTCTCATGTCTGGGCAAGGACACAGTCAAGCTGACTCACCCAGAATTGAGCTGTCATCTGTGTCACCTCAGGCTTGTGTGTGCGTGTGTGTGTGTGTGCGTTTTCCATGTTGCGTGTGAGCGTCACCTTGGGCTGGGAGTGTACTGTGGGAGGTTACTGTCAACATGCACAAGCTGGGGTGTATGGGCAGAGGCTCAGGACTTGATTTGATCATCATCTCAGCGACAGAGAGAACATGACTAATATGCCTGAATGTGCCTGTGTATGTGTGAGAGAAAGTCCTCTTGGTTCTCAGAGAGCACGCCCTCCTCCCACGCACTCAGCACACACAAACACACACAAGCACTTGTAGATTACATACATACACACAGAGCATCGTTCAAACAAAATTAATTACAAGAAAAATTATGAAAGAAAAGATTCAAGCACATTCCCACTGGAGGGAATTCTTCCAGAAGAGTTTAACGTTAGCCGGCCCCTTGAATGCACCACGCAGTCCCACCTGGTATGGAAAGACTATCCTGTTGAGCGGCCCTGCTTTTGTCTGGTCCTTCACACACTCACGCACACACACACACACAAATGCATACACAAAGGCAAAACCTTTCCTATGAGCATCTGGGCAACAGACAGGCCTATTAGCCCACAGGGCCTCGCAGTGCCAAAATAACAACTGCAGCATATGCCTGCGTAATAATTGCATTAATGTTGAACATGTCTCTCCAGGGGGTGGCTGTGGTTGACGACTTGGGGGAAATTAAAGCTTGTTCTTGAAAGCATGAAATTAGAATTTAGCAAATGTTACAATGGAAGAGGGTAGAGCTAATGATAACTAACTACATAGTAATGGATGAACAGTTCATTTACAAAATGCTGGATGATTGTGCTGGAAAACAGATCGTTACCTGAAGCTCAGTGCTTCAGGTAACATCTCTATAATAGAGAGGGTGCGGCCTCCAAATGAGACAGTGTCAAGTGAAAGTATTAAAGGACCATCAGCCAGGAAATTCTGTGGGCGTGCAACTTATATAACTGGCAACTACTTTCTAATTCATGCTAGTAGCGCCTGGTTTTCCCTCCTTCCATGGGCCCGTTTGCTGGCGACTGAGCTTTGCCATTTAGCTGCCAGATAGCATTTAATTCAAGGTTTGACAATCAGATCAACCAGAAGGTCAGCCTGTGGAACCAACACACGGCAGGTTAGCCAGTGGTGTAGCCGTGAAACGTGACAAACTACCCACAGGAGGGTTTTCGCTGCCGTGAGAGGGTCATTTTGAGTTTTAAAGCCCAGTGTGTTTAGGATCTTTTGAACTTGTTGTGTTGACTGTGTGTGTTTCTATTACAAATAATGCAGAAACATGTAGGAGTGTGCAAAGAACATGTAGTGCAATATAACATCAAAACTGTGAGAAAATGTTGCCGCATCATTCGCAATAAAATGATAATTTATCAACCGCCCTTTAAGATGATACGACTATTCCTGCTGTGTAACTAATGCATTGCCTCTGCTTCGATGTCATGCCAAGCTGCATCAGAGGTGCAGCTCTTATAGGCGTGCATTTTTATTTATATTTTTATTTTGAATAAGACAGGCTATATCTAGATGAGCGTGTTTTGACTTCACAGAATCATTGCAGAGTGAGGAGCCGTGCTCAGAGGGCATTTTTGCATCCTGTCTTTATGATAAACCGTTTAGCGTTGCGAGGTGGATGGGTGCAGGTATGGCAGACAAGCCATCATCCCCCCCCACCCTCCCCTCAAAAGATTCCATTTAGTGGCTACATCACCTTGTGAAGTTACAAATTGTTTTTGTGCCCTGCAGCTAAACATAATGAAGATTCAAGGCGTGCCAGGGAAACGCAGTGATGTGTGCCCAAATACTCACACGAGCGAGGCAACACATGCACTCTAGATACCAGGCAAGCACGTACACACTCTGGTTCATATAAATGTTCACATACCTTTTTCTCCACTGCTGCTACACACATGCACACATCTCTTTGCCTGGTGGACATTCATTAGGATGCAGAGTAGAGGGATAATGTGGTTTAAGCAATCAAGGAGCTGGCAGACCTGTTCCCCTGCTGAATTCAAGATAAGTCCAAACACCTTGAGAGACCAGATTATAGGCCCATATGTGGATTTGACCCAGAGTAGCCATACCTGTGTGTGCGTATAGTACATGCACGTGTGTCTGTGAGTCTGTGACGCATGTGTGCACATGTACAGCATGAGACAGCATGGATGTGGATTTCAAGGGGAAGCATGTGAGGACATTTAGATGCATTGCACATACAGGGGCATGTGCAGGAATAATCTGCCATAACCGTACCACTAGGTTGATTATACTAACATTATGTCACAGTGTGAAAGCAAACGTGCTTGGTAACTTGGGAGATATACTCTGAAAACAGCAGCCATGTTTTTCAGGATTGAAAATTGAATACCAAACACTAAACACGTTGACTGTTGTTGACACACTGAAACACAAATTAATATTTTTACTTCAGCTCGTGTTGGTTTGTTTTCATTCTGGGTGTGTACTTGATAAGTTGAAGGCGTGCAGTTTTCTTCCTGTGAGTCTACGTGGATGCACATTTCTGTTCGGCGTGTTACATGTGAGCATGGTCACTACAGCATGCACATATACCATTCATAGCTCGTAAAGTGAGCATGGGCTGTGCATGGTTTATACAGTGGGTGAAGGGCTGTTGAACTGTATGAACGTATGTATGTGTGCATGTGTCACTGTGATAAATAGACCTTGGTGATTCCATTGTGTGTAGAATCTTTCCATATGGCTGCACACGGACAAGGTTTCTGCTTTAGACCTTCCACTGCTCTGGTCAAATAACAACAGCTGACTTTAAGTGACTAGTATTCTCCTCAACATGTAACCTTTCGCACGGAACATCTTTCAAAACAACCTGTCAGAAATTATTTACTTGACTTTTTTAGTTGTGACATTATTTGTTCAAGGAGAGTATAGGGACAGAGGAGTTGTGATCACAGGTGGGTTCACCTGCTGGGCATTTCTGCCTGATGCACATCCGACGGTGCCTTTGTGTCGGCTGCAAAGTCATCAGCTGGGAGCCACCCTTCACGGATGTTTCGCTTTAATCCTGGAGTATCTTGAGGTGGTTGAGGTTAGGGACGTTTCCCTACCACCCCTGCAGCCGGCCTTAGGATCCTTACTTTTCCTCACGCCTCGTCCTTTCTTCAGAGCCAGAAGCTCTCTTGTTCTGTCCCCTCCACCAGGTCTTTGAGTCTTGGATCATGTGATCCCATGTTCCAGTGTGGCCTCTGCAACCCACCTCCACTGGACACACAGCCTGACAGCTCTGTTTACTTTCCTTTCTTCCTCTCGAAGCCAGCGTCCATTCCCTCTTCTCATGGAACAGTGAATTCAACCATAATGACCCTCCTGGTAGAAGTGTACCAAGGATGTTGTGGTAATCTCTTTTAGGAACTTCAGCTGGTGGTCAACGTCAGCTTTCATGTTCCGCTCACCTGCAGGTGACAGGGGAATCTCAGTCTCACCTGGGGCATCCTCCATATTTGTGTCCACCTTTATGATCACAGCCTCCCAGGTTGTCCAGCTGCCTTGCTGCTGTCGGTCTGCTGAAAGTATGTTTATTGAAAAGAAGGTGGGGCTTGCATATGCAAGTGAAAATTAGATTGTGTAAGTGTGCAACTTATGTGGGCACGCTGATGCAGTTGCCTCATAAGTTCCTGGGGTTCTAAACTTGTAAGAACCACGAGCACTTGGTACTTGTAGAAACCAGCAGTGAGATTAGCAGATTGGAAAATGTGCTCTTGGTGTCTGTGTTGGAAGCAGCTTGTCCTCTCTGTCTGTCTCTGCTCTGTGTGTTGGTGTTTGACTGAGGGCGAGACTCAGCTGCTCCACCCACAGACCAGACAGCAGGGCAGAGAGGCCGCGGAGGAGAACCTGACGTCAGGTGAAGTGAAACATCTTTACACTCTTTACTGTACGTGCTTCGAAACCTCAGTGAGTAGAAACATTAAACAAGCATGTAAGACTATATGTAACTTGCAATATTTTCTGCTTTGCCTGCAGAGTTACCTTCCTAGTAGTGAATCCACGTCACCCAAGGCATGTCAGAAATATTATTCATTTTATTTAGATTCATTATTTAGGTTTATTTAGTGACTTTGCTGTTTAAGATATTTCTGTTGCTGCTCTAAAAATAAACCCTACCATGAATTTATTCCTTTTTTAATATCATTATTATTATTCATATTCTTAGTAATAAATAGTATTGGTAAGAACCCATAAGAGTATAAAACAATACAGGACAGATAAAGAGTAGTAGAATAGTCACCAGGTAGCAGCCTTTTAGTTGTAGCCAGTGCTGATTGTCACCAGTTCAAATGAAAAGGCCAGGTCATATCAGATCTTGATCAAACCCAGAACCTATTTACAGCAGCTTATAACGAATCACTAGACTCAATGATGTTTGAAGAGGGACGTACTCATGAAGCACAATGCCTCCTGGTTCATGTTGTTTCAAAATGCTTTAGCACAGTTGAGTCAGTTTGCACTGACGTCTTACACATACTGTTTAAAAAAGAGGTTGATCTTTGTGTTAAATAACTCTGCTCCTAACTGGCATCTGTGTCCCTATTTTTCTTTCTCAGGGGAACAGGTGCTGCATCACTTCACTGTATCATCACTGTACACAACTTTTCCTTTCTCTCACAAAATACATGAGAGAACACACACACACACACACACACTGTACACAACCAAACATGTAGTTACATATCCACCCCATGCAGCCATACTGTGTGTACACAAGATATTCAAGTGATTCCACAGCAGGACAGAACAAAATGCAACACAGCAGTGCTGCTGGGGGCAAACAGATTTCATCATGTTCTTCCTGTAATGAACTGTGATATTGTGGTTATTTTTCTAATTCAGCGCATGCCTGTTTGTGGTAAGGAGGAAGTAACAGAAGCCACTTTAGAGGTTACCTTGGAAACAGGCCCTATGTACACTATCCAAGCTTCAAAATAAGTGTCAATCACAATTCTGCCATTGTTAGTGGTCGAGAAAAGACTTCGCTCTTTTCTCAACATATAAAATGATTTCTATATAGCTCACAGTTTCTTACTGCCATTTGAAGATTGAGAAATCATCAAGGTCTCAATGACATGCTCTCATATGCTCACACACTCTCACACATACATTCAAGCAGTCCTTGAGTTGCACTGCACTGAGTTAAGAGGCACCCAACTCTAAAGATGAATAGTCACAGCTTATATTGAGCGTAAAAATCTCCACATGCACTATTCTACATCTTCTATCATCTCTTTTTAGCAGATTATGATTAGTGATGTAACCGCTGAGTAATTTCTGAAGTGCTGTGGCAGCATGGGGTTTTGGGGGTCCTCCCTTAACAAATTTGATGTTACTTAACTAAAAACTGTGCTGTGATTTTCTCATCTTCCCATTTCTATTTGACAATGTAACAGCATTTGACCGTTTACCAAAATTTCTCTTCTGTCGGACGTGTGCTGGCAGGTCACTCTCTCAGTGGGTCTCGGCTGACTGAGTTACTGTAGTGAGTCGACTGCTCTCCTCTCTCATTCCTCTCCTGCAATCATCTTATCTGACAGTTAGCATTTTCCACACTGTCTTTTTGAGCTCATCATCTCGGAGAGCTGTAATTCTTTGACTGTTTGACAGATTTTCTCCCAAGTTTATTTCAGCAGTACCGACGTCAGGCGACGCCGTGAATTTGATTTCACTTGTCATGAATTTATTTCCTCCATGGCGGCGAACACATTACAGCAGCTTTCAGAAGGTCCTGCAGGTTAAACTGGGCTAATGAAACGCTGACAGGGCTGACTAACTCTGATACAACAGCCTAACAATATTAAGGCTCCAAACAAGCCATAATTCAACACTTTATAAAAGACTGTAATTACACTTTTACTCTCCCCATTGAAAAAGAATATCTGATGTAATGTCAAACATAAGATGACCTCTACTTTTTCAAACCTAATTTCCAGACAAAAAAATATATATTTCTCTCGAGAGCTATAGAGAAACCTCAGCATAGTTTCCTGTTCATTTGGCTTAGGCGCTGCACTTTTTTGTTTTTCGGGTTCTGAGCTTCAGCGCATTCATTTTGAAATAAAATGATGGATACTACATTTAAGTGCCAAGTCTCAACTTAAACTTGAGTAGGTTTCTGTGAATATTAAAAGGAACCATGTGGAAGATACAACCCTTTGAACACAGTGTCCAAAGTTTAGGGGCTCCAAAGTAATTGGACACTTGGCTACTGAATTTTTCTTTGCTCAGAGTTGAAAGTGGCCATTTAGATTCAGATGGAGTAAAGAGGTGACCAAGTCAAGAAGATAGAAATGACTCTCAACAGAGAGCAGAGATATCAGAAATATCAAAAGTAGTTGGTTGCCAAAATCAGCAGTTGGGTACATTCTACAAAAGCAGGTGCACACAGGACGACTAGAAAGCAGTAGTCTTCAAAAATGATTTGTACGGTGAAGAAAAGCCCCTTTATGACTGCACAGGAAGTCGACAACACTCTCCTGGATGTAGGTGGACATGTTTGCTTGTCATCAATCAAGAGAAGACTTCATGACCAAAACCTCAGAGAAGTCAGAACAACATGCAAACACCTGGTAAGACTCAAAGACAGAAAACAGATTGTACCTCACCAGAACACACAAGCAGAAAGTGAAAGAGTTCAAGAACAAAGATCTATGGGCTGATGAAACAAACATCAACCTCTATCAAAATGATGGAAAGCAAAAGGTCTGGAGAAAAAAGGAAGCTCATGACCCAAAACAACTAGCTCATCTGTCAAACATGGCAGTGGTGGCATGTATGGCTCCACTGGCAAGGATGAATGCAGAGCTTTACAGGAGCATTCTCTGCTCAGATTCAGCCAAATGCAGCAAAAAACTGACTGGATGACAAGTCATCATTCAGCAGGGCAACGATTCTAAACATACGGCCAAAGCAGCTGAAGAGATTTTCAGGGTGAAGAGGTTGAACATCCTCAATTGGTCTGAGTCCGTCAGCTGATCTCAAACCAACACAAGCTGCATTCCAGGTGCTGAAGACCGGAGAAAAGGCAGGGAGACCCCACAGCACGCAAGAGCTGAAGCTGGATGCAGCGAAGACTGTCATCGACTCCAAAGGATATTTTACAAAATACCAAATTTGATGATTTTGTTTGATTCCACGTATATCTGTTCAAATTACTATTGAACCTCTAAACTTTGACCACTGTGTTAAAAAGGCTTCATCTCACATATAGTTTCTTATATATTGCTGTAAACCCACTCGAATTAAAACTGAGACTTGGCACCTTGATGTAGTATCCATTATTTTACATTTTCACAGAGCCTGAAGAACAAGAAATGTATAACTGTCATAACAGTAACGATCTGGACTGCAAAAGATAAACCAATACTTTCCTACCTCTTTGTGGCACTCAGCCCCAAGCCTGTTTGTTCCCCCTGAAAACATTGATCTTTAAAAAACAGCTCACAAATATATTGTTTTTCGTTTTAAATGTCACGCAGACATGTCGTTCTATTTATCTTTTTTATGGCAAAGTCATTTTCTAAAACAGGTGGGCACAGTAGCTTTTAGTAAACAAACATGAGTGAATGGGGCATTTTCGGTGTGGGACGATTTTCAGCTGCAGATTAAAACACATCATTCAGCAGCAGGACAGTGTGTGTGTCAAAATAAACTAAGCTATCAGGCTTTAGCTACACAGGATCAGTTAAATGTCCATTTTAATCTTTTTTTTTGTGGCATTTACTGATCATTGTCAGGCTCATTCTCTAAGAACAGTTCAAGAGTAGTAGATAGTGAATTACCATCTGAACCCTCCGGTTTCCTGCTCAGTCTGACTCTGTGGCACGGAGAGGTAAGTGCAGGCAGCTTATCTTCCCAGCAATGCTCTAATTTGTGTTCTGTAATTATATAATGTCTAAAAATATAGAAAATAAAACTGCCCTTATGTTAAAATGCCACATAATTATTATGGACCAGGCTTTACAGAGGTAAACTTGCCACTGACCAACACTAAACAGTTAAAGTCAGCTGATTGCATGATTTTTGCCCACATGCTACAACTTGTGTGTGTGCCTGTGTGTGCTTTTGTGGGTCACTGTGTGTCTGCGTGCATTCGTGTGTGTGTCTGCGTGTTAAAGAATTAAAGGGTTATCAGTCTTTATTTCTCTAAACTGGGGCAGGCCGCATTATGTAAAGTGCTGAATTATATATTAGATCTGCCTGCATGTTGGTTTGGCCAAAGGGAGAGTGGCGAAAGGGAGACACAAACACACACTCTCTCTTTCTCTTTCTCTCTCTCTCTCTCTCTCTCTCTCTCTCACTCACACACACACACACACACACACACACACACACACACACACACACACACACACACACACACAAACCTCCACACAATCTCATTATCTCCCCTGAGTACAAACACGTGCCCACAGAATCTTTCCTTCTTCTTATCTATTACATATATATACAACACATATGTAAACTATATTGTCTTATACATAACCTTGATGCACGCGCGCACGCATACACACACACGCACACACACAGACACACACTCTAGGTTATCTCACACAGGCACACTCAGGCTGACAGATGGGAGCACCAGATGATGAGCGCCACCAGATTTGTGTCTCACGGTGGGAGCCATCGCTGACACCATTTAAGCCGAGAGAACACTCAGGCTTACATTAGCACCCTAAACGTCTCTGTGTGTGTGTGTGTATGTGCATGCATTATGGTATGTGTACGTATATACATTGTTTAAAGTAAGCAGCAAGTGTCCGAAAAGACATGGTTATGTGTGTGTTTGATTTTCGCATGGAGCTCCAGAGGGAGTCCAATGAGTGTGTGTGTTTTTCTGAAACTCGGCCTTATGTTAGCATCTTAAATCTCACAGATGTACACATGCAGACAGAGCATATAGTCAGATATGCAAATGAACAAGTGGGCTTGACATTCTCTGCTTGCCCAAGCTGCTTTCATCTTGGCAATAAAGAACAATGACCTATTAGCAAGCCCTTCAAACACATATTGGGCTCCCTAGGCCAGCTTTGCTCAGGCTATTTGCTCGTTCTCTCTCTTCCTGCTTCACCCTCCCTCCCGTCCCCGTCTTTTCTGTTCCTTTCTTTCTTTCTCGCTCTGCCTATTCGCACTCTTCACTCCCCGTAGACCTTGAGTCTAAGCAGCCTGCCTTTGAGACAGGCTGAACTTAACCAAACTAATCTTCAGAAGGAGAAGAAGAACAACTGCCTCTCCCCTCTTCTTCTTCTCCTCTTGAGACATGGCTGACATTTTGCGATGAGAAAGTGTGTCATATTGGGAGGGGAGTAGGGGGTGAGTGGAGCACAAGAGAGTTGACTCAACTCAGAGTGCAAATATCCCACAGGGACCTGGCTCCCACATTGTAGCCTGGCAGCTCTCAATGAGCTCTCAGTGGCAAATAGTGGCCTCTCACCTTCTGATAATATCCCATTGTGCGCCAATGGGGGTTTCAAGTCACTCACTGCAGCATCTGTTGCAGAAATGGCTTGAGACCTTTCAAGTGCTTTCTTGACCAATGATGGATTTTCCCTCCTCTTTTTGAAGTGATATTTGTATTTGACCTGGGCCTCTGCAGATCGTTCTTCATGTTTTAAGATGATTGTAATCCCAGATACTGTATTACCTGTTTCAGACTCAGTTCGCTTTTGCCAACCAACCCTTTGCTTGGTGTACATCCTGGAACAATGTTCATGTCCTAGAGGAGGTAAGTCACCATAAACAGACTGACTCAGTTACTCCTGTAACTACACTTGTCAGAGCTCTGGAAGGCCGAACCACCACAGATCAAGCTACTGTCGGTTTACAATTTCCTCCCCGGTCCGTCCAACCTTTTCTGCTAGGATATGGCATAAACACTGAAGGGGATCCCTGGAGCATATCATGAGTTTTAAAGGACCTGGAGGAAGGGCACTACCAGTGGCATCACAATCAGGTGCTGAGGGCAACAGCAGATGCAACCTGCACACTTATTTTCAGCAGCAAACAACTGCACTCAATGAGAAAGGCAGTTAGCATTTTCAAAGAAAGGGGGCATGCTGCATGTGCACCCAAGATCATCTAGTGTGCGTCTTATCACCACTCGGGACCGGCTGTTGACAGTTGACCCAGGGAGGCATCTCAAGGTCCCAGACACCATTGCACAGTGGTCCTGAGCACATGAGCTGGAGCCTGATCCACCCTAGCTGGGTCACCTGGGCACTGCTGTCTGATGTTCAAACACCAAATGAACCCAGGTTACATCACTGACGATGTGTTGCAGTGCGCCCAGCATGTGAAAAAAACAAGTGAAACGTGTCAAGAATGTGTTTCAGTACATTTCTGAAGCAGTGAGGGTTGGATCTGGTTTTACCCCAAACAAAAAGGTGGCAGAGCTGCCTTTGTTTTTCTCTCTAAATGGTTCATTCATTGCTTCCATTTAAAGGTTTAATGATCAAAAGCCTGTTGTCATAGTGAGAGGCAACAATGAATTGTGCAAATGTGGATGACGGTGCACACTTGACCCTCTGCAAAGGCATTCATGGTGTTAGTTCGACCCTGCCTGCTTCCACACCTTTGCGCACCAAGCTACAGCTTAAAGTGTGTGTGGTTGTTGGATTGTCTGTTTTGGAAAGTTGGAAAAAAATGTTAATCCAACTCCCACTTGATTCTGCCATTTGAAGAGGGGTTTCAGATGCACCTGGGAAGAACAAGAAATAAAAACTGAGAGTGAAAAGACTGTAAAAATGACAACATGATTCCTAGTACTAAAAAAACTGGCAATTTCATGAGAATAATCCCAGTCAATTATAATTTAATGTCCTTAATGTGTCGTGGTGTGTCTGGTTTTCTTGGATACATGCGTCTGGATAGCTTTCAAAACACTTGCACTTAAATGCAATATATGTGAACAGTTTATTGTACTTTGGGGTGTAACAGAGTGCTAAGGTTAACAGTCTCCTATGCCTGTATTGTTCATTTTCTAAGGATAATATCACCTGCTATAGCCCCATAAGCTGAATCATAATAACACTGAATGGTACGCTGCCCTTCTCTGCAACTCTGAATGGCAAAGGTTTGTTGGGCATGTCGGACAGTTTAAGAGAGCCTTCTGCTATTGTCCGTGCACAATTTCATTTGTGCAAACTGTCAGTCGCCGCCTCTCTCTCTCTCGCTCCCTCTCTCTCACCTTGCAAGCACACAAATGCTTGCTTGCCTCTGAAATGGCCCTCTGAAGGGCCTTCGCTGTGTGTCTCGGCACACAGTTGTGATTTATGCCCCAGTGGAAGCCATCTCTCTACGGACTGTATCGGACTATGAATGTCAGTTCCAAGCCGTGCCAGCTGCCATCCATCACCGGAAAAACAATCTGACAGTGGGCCTGAGTTCAACCACAGGTTCTCACTCGCCCACTCAAAATAATGTCAAGCATAACTTCATCTGAGCACCGACTGCGAAGATGAAAATCGACCTAAAAATAGCAGCATGAGACGCAAGTTTGAATCCAGTAGTGAACCTAGAAATGAAAAGGAACTAATACCTTTGCATCTTAATATAATCCAATTTTGTTTATGATCTTAAAATACATATTTCGACAGTTTCTTTGCAATAAATTGATGAAACAAGCCAGGATTATACGCAGAACTCAACTTGTATGTAGTTTGTGGTTTGGCGTTTATTGCTAATGTTGAGGTTGAATGTGACAAAAGAGAATGTGTCTCAGAAGAGAAACTGAAGTTCGGTGCCTCTTGTTTGTAGCTGCTCTGTCTAATTTAGCATAACGGACAGGCCTGCTCTATTGCTGATGTAATTAATGCTTTATGAACCAAATGTTAACTGGTGTTTTCTTGCTGGCCTCACAGAGCGAATATTTCTGTGCAATTATTAATTAAGAAACGGTGGGGTGATCTACATTAACACCATAATCACTGCTTAAAGGTCTCTGCATCAGGCCTCTTTGATACCCCAAGAATTACAAGAAAGTTCTCAGAAATAGAGAAGTCTCCTACCAAGCCTTCTTCATTTGGAAAAAAAGAAACCCAGCCCTTGTGATCTCCCAAAACGATTGTATTCTTTATCCACAAGTGCACATAACTTCTTTTTATTTCTGATGCAATAATTTGACCCTAAAAAGAGCCCTGTTCCCCGGTCCTGAACTTGTTATTGTTAAAGTCATATAAAAAAAACAAACAAAAAAAAACAGGGATATTCTCATTTCTCCCAAAATAATTCTGTTTTTATTTCTCACGCATCAAGAAATCCCCAATGAGTCAGTGCAGTAAATACTGCACTGCGCTCTGGGGTCACTACCTTTCCTAAGGCAACTCCTGCAACTAAAATATTTTTTTTCTCCACAGGACTGACACTATAGCTTTTCTTATCAGTCTACACAGCACATCCTCTTCCCCTGAGTGCTGCACTTAAGGATATCTCTTACATTTCTTGTTGAGGGCAAAGCCTCAGTTGTTATAATAAAGAAGTATTAATATGCCACCATGTCTTAAATCTACTGTAAAAATAGCTTAGAACCAATGTGATTATTGCAAGGTGGAAATAATGAATGATAAACATTACCTTATGAAGATTGTAGATTTCCTCTCTTGCTAATTAACTACACTGTCTGGCGAGAGTGAACTCTTTCATCAGAGCGCTGGCAGACAATGTTATTGTGGTTATTTACTTTAAAAAAAAGTATAGAAAAAAACTTATAAACATACTGTATAAGTTGAAACCTTTTTCCCACGTAACCCCTGGCCAATATCAGAGTCGTCCTTTTTAAGTAAGCTTCTCAGTTTTTAGACCACAACAACACTCTGGACATATTCCAGTCAGGTCTCAGGATGCACTACAGCACTGAGTCAGCTCTCCTCAGGGTGACAAATGATTTATTGGTGTCTTTAGACTCTGGAAATCATGCAGTTTTAATTCTGTTAGACCTCTCAGCTGCCTTTGACACAGTCAATCATTTTGATCTTTTGGACCACCTCAAATATAGGGTGAACATTCAGGGTCAGATTCCGTCATTCTCCTTTTGAACTGCAACATAGATCAGTTTGTTTCAGTTATAAATGATGACTTTTCGTCTCCATCTACACCGTCTCCAGTGGTGTACCGCAGGGTTACATCTTAGGCCCTGTTTTATTTTACCTGTATAAACTTCAATTAGGCTATTATTTATTATTATGTAGCAATAGCAAAAGTACAAATAGCTTCATCAAAGTGACACCTTCACATTTGAAGGGATAAATGATATAATATTCATATTACAAATGAACAGTTGAATTCAACAACAATAAAACTAAATCTTGCTCAATTCAGAATACTCCTTGCTTGGTCTGGTATTACTAATGTTTGCTAATGGTAACGAACATGAAGTCAGTTTTTCTAATTTTATTTGCCACTGTTGCACTATATTTTAGCATTTGCCGTCATTTTGTAATTGTCACTTCTCACATTGGCTGCTGTTTAGTAAGATACATAGACTCACTTTCAAGTTCAGATTGGTGGCCTAGAAGGGAATATACAGATAGTGAATTGTGTGTAGCCCACTGGCATTTTCCCCATTTAGTTCCACCTGTATGTATTAAAGCTGTCTACTTCTCTTCCTCCCACCTTCCCCTCCATCTTTTACTGCATTATTGTCTTCCCTGAGGCTGAGAGTACAAATATGGTCTGTCAAAGAAGCCAGTGCTGTGTCGATCATAACCAATTTATGTCTGTCTGTTCCTCTGTGTCTGTCTGTTCTATGCTTTATCTCACACCCTTCCTCTTGCTCCCACTCAGACTACTAACATGCTGTGCATCTTATCACGTCATTAGTCAAACAGATGTCTGTAAAAATGTTTTCCAAAAATTCACCCTCTAAAAGACGATTATGTGAATTACTGAAAAAGTGCCAGAAGTGGAACTGTGTCAACTGGCCCAGTTGTAATACCAGTTAAAATGTTGACTG